>NC_142788.1:20512500-20812500 GCF_988280905.1 Pimephales promelas | reverse complement strand
GCCGAATTTTATGAGTTTCGATATCTCAGCTCTGGAAGGGGCTAGAGCCTCCATTTTTGCACTCAGGTCTAAGTCTCATGGCCCTCTATCAGAATTTGGGAAGATTGGAGAAACTAAATTTTTCGCCCAAAAAAAAAACGTAAGGGGTACCACTGTCGTTTTTTTTTTGGGCCGAATTTTTGAGTTTCGATATCTCAGCTCTGGAAGGGGCTAGAGCCTCCATTTTTGCACTCAGGTCTAAGTCTCATGGCCCTCTATCAGAATTTGGGAAGATTGGAGAAACTTAATTTTTCGCCCAAAAAAAAAAACGTAAGGGGTACCACTGTCGTTTTTTTTTCGGGCCTAATTTTTGAGTTTCGATATCTCAGCTCTGGAAGGGGCTAGAGCCTCCATTTTTGCACTCAGGTCTAAGTCTCATGGCCCTCTATCAGAATCCAGAGTTTTGGGAAGATTGGAGAAACTTAATCTTTCGCCCAAAAAAAAAAAACGTAAGGGGTACCACTGTCGTTTTTTTTTCGGGCCTAATTTTTAAATTTCGATATCTCAGCTCTGGAAGGGGCTAGAGCCTCCATTTTTGCACTCAGGTCTAAGTCTCATGGCCCTCTATCAGAATTTGGGAAGATTGGAGAAACTTAATTTTTCGCCCAAAAAAAAAAACGTAAGGGGTACCACTGTCGTTTTTTTTTCGGGCCTAATTTTTGAGTTTCGATATCTCAGCTCTGGAAGGGGCTAGAGCCTCCATTTTTGCACTCAGGTCTAAGTCTCATGGCCCTCTATCAGAATCCAGAGTTTTGGGAAGATTGGAGAAACTTAATTTTTCGCCCGAAAAAAAAAAACGTAAGGGGTACCACTGTCGTTTTTTTTTTCGGGCCAAATTTTTGAGTTTCGATATCTCAGCTCTGGAAGGGGCTAGAGCCTCCATTGTTGCACTCAGGTCTAAGTCTCATGGCCCTCTATCAGAATTTGGGAAGATTGGAGAAACTTAATTTTTCGCCCAAAAAAAAAAACGTAAGGGGTACCACTGTCGTTTTTTTTTTGGGCCGAATTTTTGAGTTTCGATAT
Organism: Pimephales promelas; assembly: GCF_988280905.1. Taxonomy (NCBI): domain Eukaryota; kingdom Metazoa; phylum Chordata; class Actinopteri; order Cypriniformes; family Leuciscidae; genus Pimephales; species Pimephales promelas. The sequence goes on along the minus strand of NC_142788.1, from coordinate 20,811,438 downwards.
CTCAGCTCTGGAAGGGGCTAGAGCCTCCATTTTTGCACTCAGGTCTAAGTCTCATGGCCCTCTATCAGAATTTGGGAAGATTGGAGAAACTTAATTTTTCGCCCAAAAAAAAAACGTAAGGGGTACCACTGTCGTTTTTTTTTCGGGCCTAATTTTTGAGTTTCGATATCTCAGCTCTGGAAGGGGCTAGAGCCTCCATTTTTGCACTCAGGTCTAAGTCTCATGGCCCTCTATCAGAATCCAGAGTTTTGGGAAGATTGGAGAAACTTAATTTTTCGCCCGAAAAAAAAAAAAGTAAGGGGTACCACTGTCGTTTTTTTTTTCGGGCCAAATTTTTGAGTTTCGATATCTCAGCTCTGGAAGGGGCTAGAGCCTCCATTGTTGCACTCAGGTCTAAGTCTCATGGCCCTCTATCAGAATTTGGGAAGATTGGAGAAACTTAATTTTTCGCCCAAAAAAAAAACGTAAGGGGTACCACTGTCGTTTTTTTTTTGGGCCGAATTTTTGAGTTTCGATATCTCAGCTCTGGAAGGGGCTAGAGCCTCCATTTTTGCACTCAGGTCTAAGTCTCATGGCCCTCTATCAGAATTTGGGAAGATTGGAGAAACTTAATTTTTCGCCCAAAAAAAAAAACGTAAGGGGTACCACTGTCGTTTTTTTTTCGGGCCTAATTTTTGAGTTTCGATATCTCAGCTCTGGAAGGGGCTAGAGCCTCCATTTTTGCACTCAGGTCTAAGTCTCATGGCCCTCTATCAGAATCCAGAGTTTTGGGAAGATTGGAGAAACTTAATTTTTCGCCCAAAAAAAAAAAACGTAAGGGGTACCACTGTCGTTTTTTTTTCGGGCCTAATTTTTAAATTTCAATATCTCAGCTCTGGAAGGGGCTAGAGCCTCCATTTTTGCACTCAGGTCTAAGTCTCATGGCCCTCTATCAGAATTTGGGAAGATTGGAGAAACTTAATTTTTCGCCCAAAAAAAAAAACGTAAGGGGTACCACTGTCGTTTTTTTTTCGGAACTAATTTTTGAGTTTCGATATCTCAGCTCTGGAAGGGGCTAGAGCCTCCATTTTTGCACTCAGGTCTAAGTCTCATGGCCCTCTATCAGAATCCAGAGTTTTGGGAAGATTGGAGAAACTTAATTTTTCGCCCAAAAAAAAAAACGTAAGGGGTACCACTGTCGTTTTTTTTTCGGGCCTAATTTTTAAATTTCGATATCTCAGCTCTGGAAGGGGCTAGAGCCTCCATTGTTGCACTCAGGTCTAAGTCTCATGGCCCTCTATCAGAATTTGGGAAGATTGGAGAAACTTAATTTTTCGTCCAAAAAAAAAACGTAAGGGGTACCACTGTCGTTTTTTTTTTCGGGCCGAATTTTTGAGTTTCGATATCTCAGCTCTGGAAGGGGCTAGAGCCTCCATTTTTGCACTCAGGTCTAAGTCTCATGGCCCTCTAACAGAATTTGGGAAGATTGGAGAAACTTAATTTTTCGCCCAAAAAAAAACCGTAAGGGGTACCACTGTCGTTTTTTTTTCGGGCCTAATTTTTGAGTTTCGATATCTCAGCTCTTGAAGGGGCTAGAGCCTCCATTTTTGCACTCAGGTCTAAGTCTCATGGCCCTCTATCAGAATCCAGAGTTTTGGGAAGATTGGAGAAACTTAATTTTTCGCCCAAAAAAAAAAACGTAAGGGGTACCACTGTCGTTTTTTTTCGGGCCTAATTTTTGAGTTTCGATATCTCAGCTCTGGAAGGGGCTAGACCCTCCATTTTTGCACTCAGGTCTAAGTCTCATGGCCCTCTATCAGAATTTGGGAAGATTGGAGAAACTTAATTTTTCGCCCAAAAAAAAAAACGTAAAGGGTACCACTGTCGTTTTTTTTCGGGCCGAATTTTTGAGTTTCGATATCTCAGCTCTGGAAGGGGCTAGAGCCTCCATTTTTGCACTCAGGTCTAAGTCTCATGGCCCTCTATCAGAATCCAGAGTTTTGGGAAGATTGGAGAAACTTAATTTTTCGCCCCCCCCAAAAAAAAACGTAAAGGGGTACCACTGTCGTTTTTTTTTCGGGCCGAATTTTTGAGTTTCGATATCTCAGCTCTGGAAGGGGTTAGAGCCTCCATTTTTGCACTCAGGTCTAAGTCTCATGGCCCTCTATCAGAATTTGGGAAGATTGGAGAAACTTAATTTTTCGCCCAAAAAAAAAAAACGTAAGGGGTACCACTGTGGTTTTTTTTTTCGGGCCGAATTTTTGAGTTTCGATATCTCAGCTCTGGAAGGGGCTAGAGCCTCCATTTTTGCACTCAGGTCTAAGTCTCATGGCCCTCTATCAGAATCCAGAGTTTTGGGAAGATTGGAGAAACTTAATTTTTCGCCCAAAAAAAAAAAACGTAAGGGGTACCACTGTGGTTTTTTTTTCGGGCCTAATTTTTGAGTTTCGATATCTCAGCTCTGGAAGGGGCTAGAGCCTCCATTTTTGCACTCAGGTCTAAGTCTCATGGCCCTCTATCAGAATCCAGAGTTTTGGGAAGATTGGAGAAACTTAATTTTTCGCCCAAAAAAAAAAAAAACGTAAGGGGTACCACTGTCGTTTTTTTTTCGGGCCGAATTTTTGAGTTTCGATATCTCAGCTCTGGAAGGGGTTAGAGCCTCCATTTTTGCACTCAGGTCTAAGTCTCATGGCCCTCTATCAGAATTTGGGAAGATTGGAGAAACTTAATTTTTCGCCCAAAAAAAAAAACGTAAGGGGTACCACTGTGGTTTTTTTTTCGGGCCGAATTTTTGAGTTTCGATATCTCAGCTCTGGAAGGGGCTAGAGCCTCCATTTTTGCACTCAGGTCTAAGTCTCATGGCCCTCTATCAGAATCCAGAGTTTTGGGAAGATTGGAGAAACTTAATTTTTCGCCCAAAAAAAAAAAAACGTAAGGGGTACCACTGTCGTTTTTTTTTCGGGCCGAATTTTTGAGTTTCGATATCTCAGCTCTGGAAGGGGCTAGAGCCTCCATTTTTGCACTCAGGTCTAAGTCTCATGGCCCTCTATCAGAATTTGGGAAGATTGGAGAAACTTAATTTTTCGCCCAAAAAAAAAAACGTAAGGGGTACCACTGTCGTTTTTTTTCGGGCCTAATTTTTGAGTTTCGATATCTCAGCTCTGGAAGGGGCTAGAGCCTCCATTTTTGCACTCAGGTCTAAGTCTCATGGCCCTCTATCAGAATCCAGAGTTTTGGGAAGATTGGAGAAACTTAATTTTTTGCCCAAAAAAAAAAAACGTAAGGGGTACCACTGTCGTTTTTTTTTTCGGGCCGAATTTTATGAGTTTCGATATCTCAGCTCTGGAAGGGGCTAGAGCCTCCATTTTTGCACTCAGGTCTAAGTCTCATGGCCCTCTATCAGAATCCAGAGTTTTGAGAAGATTGGAGAAACTTAAAATTTCGACCCGAAAAAAAAAAAACCGACAGTGGTACCCCTTTCGTTTTTTGTTTTTTTCGGGCTAGAAATTGAGTTTCTCCAATCTTCCCAAAACTCTGGATTCTGATAGAGGGCAATGAGACTTAGACCTGAGTGCAAAAATGGAGGCTCTAGCCCCTTCCAGAGCTGAGATATCGAAACTCAAAAATTCGGCCAAAAAAAAAAACGACAGTGGTACCCCTTACGTTTTTTTTTTCGGGCGAAAAATTAAGTTTCTCCAATCTTCCCAAAACTCTGGATTCTGATAGAGGGCAATGAGACTTAGACCTGAGTGCAAAAATGGAGGCTCTAGCCCCTTCCAGAGCTGAGATGTCGAAACTCAAAAATTCGGCCAAAAAAAAAAAACGACAGTGGTACCCCTTACGTTTTTTTGTTTCGGGCGAAAAATTAAGTTTCTCCAATCTTCCCAAAACTCTGGATTCTGATAGAGGGCAATGAGACTTAGACCTGAGTGCAAAAATGGAGGCTCTAGCCCCTTCCAGAGCTGAGATGTCGAAACTCAAAAATTCGGCCCAAAAAAAAAACGACAGTGGTACCCCTTACGTTTTTTTTTTTCGGGTGAAAAATTAAGTTTCTCCAATCTTCTCAAAACTCTGGATTCTGATAGAGGGCCATGAGACTTAGACATGAGTGCAAAAATGGAGGCTCTAGCCCCTTCCAGAGCTGAGATGTCGAAACTCAAAAATTCGGCCAAAAAAAAAAACGACAGTGGTACCCCTTACGTTTTTTTTTTCGGGCGAAAAATTAAGTTTCTCCAATCTTCCCAAAACTCTGGATTCTGATCGAGGGCAATGAGACTTAGACCTGAGTGCAAAAATGGAGGCTCTAGCCCCTTCCAGAGCTGAGATGTCGAAACTCAAAAATTCGGCCCAAAAAAAAAACGACAGTGGTACCCCTTACGTTTTTTTTTTTTCGGGTGAAAAATTAAGTTTCTCCAATCTTCTCAAAACTCTGGATTCTGATAGAGGGCCATGAGACTTAGACATGAGTGCAAAAATGGAGGCTCTAGCCCCTTCCAGAGCTGAGATATCGAAACTCAAAAATTCGGCCCAAAAAAAAAAACGACAGTGGTACCCCTTACGTTTTTTTTTTCGGGCGAAAAATTAAGTTTCTCCAATCTTCCCAAAACTCTGGATTCTGATAGAGGGCAATGAGACTTAGACCTGAGTGCAAAAATGGAGGCTCTAGCCCCTTCCAGAGCTGAGATATCGAAACTCAAAAATTCGGCCCGAAAAAAAAACGACAGTGGTACCCCTTACGGTTTTTTTTTGGGCGAAAAATTAAGTTTCTCCAATCTTCCCAAATTCTGATAGAGGGCCATGAGACTTAGACCTGAGTGCAACAATGGAGGCTCTAGCCCCTTCCAGAGCTGAGATATCGAAACTCAAAAATTTGGCCCGAAAAAAAAAACGACAGTGGTACCCCTTACGTTTTTTTTGGGGGGGCGAAAAATTAAGTTTCTCCAATCTTCCCAAAACTCTGGATTCTGATAGAGGGCCATGAGACTTAGACCTGAGTGCAAAAATGGAGGCTCTAGCCCCTTCCAGAGCTGAGATATCGAAACTCAAAAATTCGGCCCGAAAGAAAAACGACAGTGGTACCCCTTACGGTTTTTTTTTGGGCGAAAAATTAAGTTTCTCCAATCTTCCCAAATTCTGATAGAGGGCCATGAGACTTAGACCTGAGTGCAAAAATGGAGGCTCTAGCCCCTTCCAGAGCTGAGATATAGAAACTCAAAAATTCGGCCCGAAAAAAAAATGACAGTGGTACCCCTTACGTTTTTTTTTTTGGGCGAAAAATTAAGTTTCTCCAATCTTCCCAAAACTCTGGATTCTGATAGAGGGCCATGAGACTTAGACCTGAGTGCAAAAATGGAGGCTCTAGCCCCTTCCAGAGCTGAGATATCGAAACTCAAAAATTAGGCCCGAAAAAAAAAACGACAGTGGTACCCCTTACGTTTTTTTTTTTTGGGCGAAAAATTAAGTTTCTCCAATCTTCCCAAATTCTGATAGAGGGCCATGAGACTTAGACCTGAGTGCAAAAATGGAGGCTCTAGCCCCTTCCAGAGCTGAGATATCGAAATTTAAAAATTAGGCCCGAAAAAAAAACGACAGTGGTACCCCTTACGTTTTTTTTTTTTGGGCGAAAAATTAAGTTTCTCCAATCTTCCCAAAACTCTGGATTCTGATAGAGGGCCATGAGACTTAGACCTGAGTGCAAAAATGGAGGCTCTAGCCCCTTCCAGAGCGGAGATATCGAAACTCAAAAATTAGGCCCGAAAAAAAAACGACAGTGGTACCCCTTACGTTTTTTTTTTTTGGGCGAAAAATTAAGTTTCTCCAATCTTCCCAAATTCTGATAGAGGGCCATGAGACATAGACCTGAGTGCAAAAATGGAGGCTCTAGCCCCTTCCAGAGCTGAGATATCGAAACTCAAAAATTCGGCCCAAAAAAAAAACGACAGTGGTACCCCTTACGTTTTTTTTTTTGGGCGAAAAATTAAGTTTCTCCAATCTTCCCAAATTCTGATAGAGGGCCATGAGACTTAGACCTGAGTGCAAAAATGGAGGCTCTAGCCCCTTCCAGAGCTGAGATATCGAAACTCATAAAATTCGGCCCGAAAAAAAAACGACAGTGGTACCCCTTACGTTTTTTTTTTTGGGCGAAAAATTAAGTTTCTCCAATCTTCCCAAAACTCTGGATTCTGATAGAGGGCCATGAGACTTAGACCTGAGTGCAAAAATGGAGGCTCTAGCCCCTTCCAGAGCTGAGATATCGAAACTCAAAAATTAGGCCCGAAAAAAAAACGACAGTGGTACCCCTTACGTTTTTTTTTTTGGGCGAAAAATTAAGTTTCTCCAATCTTCCCAAATTCTGATAGAGGGCCATGAGAATTAGACCTGAGTGCAAAAATGGAGGCTCTAGCCCCTTCCAGAGCTGAGATATCGAAACTCAAAAATTCGGCCCGAAAAAAAAACGACAGTGGTACCCCTTACGTTTTTTTTTTTGGGCGAAAAATTAAGTTTCTCCAATCTTCCCAAATTCTGATAGAGGGCCATGAGACTTAGACCTGAGTGCAAAAATGGAGGCTCTAGCCCCTTCCAGAGCTGAGATATCGAAACTCATAAAATTCGGCCCGAAAAAAAAATGACAGTGGTACCCCTTACGTTTTTTTTTTTTGGGCGAAAAATTAAGTTTCTCCAATCTTCCCAAAACTCTGGATTCTGATAGAGGGCCATGAGACTTAGACCTGAGTGCAAAAATGGAGGCTCTAGCCCCTTCCAGAGCTGAGATATCGAAACTCAAAAATTAGGCCCGAAAAAAAAACGACAGTGGTACCCCTTACGTTTTTTTTTTTTTGGGCGAAAAATTAAGTTTCTCCAATCTTCCCAAATTCTGATAGAGGGCCATGAGAATTAGACCTGAGTGCAAAAATGGAGGCTCTAGCCCCTTCCAGAGCTGAGATATCGAAACTCAAAAATTCGGCCCGAAGAAAAAACGACAGTGGTACCCCTTACGTTTTTTTTTTTGGGCGAAAAATTAAGTTTCTCCAATCTTCCCAAAACTCTGGATTCTGATAGAGGGCCATGAGACTTAGACCTGAGTGCAAAAATGGAGGCTCTAGCCCCTTCCAGAGCTGAGATATCGAAACTCAAAAATTAGGCCCGAAAAAAAAACGACAGTGGTACCCCTTACGTTTTTTTTTTTGGGCGAAAAATTAAGTTTCTCCAATCTTCCCAAATTCTGATAGAGGGCCATGAGACTTAGACCTGAGTGCAAAAATGGAGGCTCTAGCCCCTTCCAGAGCTGAGATATCGAAACTCAAAAATTCGGCCAAAAAAAAAAAACGACAGTGGTACCCCTTACGTTTTTTTTTTTTGGGCGAAAAATTAAGTTTCTCCAATCTTCCCAAATTCTGATAGAGGGCCATGAGACTTAGACCTGAGTGCAAAAATGGAGGCTCTAGCCCCTTCCAGAGCTGAGATATCGAAACTCATAAAATTCGGCCCGAAAAAAAAACGACAGTGGTACCCCTTACGTTTTTGTTTTTTTTTGGGCGAAAAATTAAGTTTCTCCAATCTTCCCAAAACTCTGGATTCTGATAGAGGGCCATGAGACTTAGACCTGAGTGCAAAAATGGAGGCTCTAGCCCCTTCCAGAGCTGAGATATCGAAACTCAAAAATTAGGCCCGAAAAAAAAACGACAGTGGTACCCCTTACGTTTTTTTTTTTGGGCGAAAAATTAAGTTTCTCCAATCTTCCCAAATTCTGATAGAGGGCCATGAGAATTAGACCTGAGTGCAAAAATGGAGGCTCTAGCCCCTTCCAGAGCTGAGATATCGAAACTCAAAAATTCGGCCCGAAAAAAAAACGACAGTGGTACCCCTTACGTTTTTTTTTTTGGGCGAAAAATTAAGTTTCTCCAATCTTCCCAAATTCTGATAGAGGGCCATGAGACTTAGACCTGAGTGCAAAAATGGAGGCTCTAGCCCCTTCCAGAGCTGAGATATCGAAACTCATAAAATTCGGCCCGAAAAAAAAACGACAGTGGTACCCCTTACGGTTTTTTTTTTTGGGCGAAAAATTAAGTTTCTCCAATCTTCCCAAATTCTGGTAGAGGGCCATGAGACTTAGACCTGAGTGCAAAAATGGAGGCTCTAGCCCCTTCCAGAGCTGAGATATCGAAACTCAAAAATTCGGCCCAAAAAAAAAACGACAGTGGTACCCCTTACGTTTTTTTTTTGGGCGAAAAATTAAGTTTCTCCAATCTTCCCAAATTCTGATAGAGGACCATGAGACTTAGACCTGAGTGCAAAAATGGAGGCTCTAGCCCCTTCAAGAGCTGAGATATCGAAACTCAAAAATTAGGCCCGAAAAAAAAAACCGACAGTGGTACCCGTTACGTTTTTTTTGTTTTGGGCAAAAAATTAAGTTTCTCCAATCTTCCCAAAACTCTGGATTCTGATAGAGGGCCATGAGACTTAGACCTGAGTGCAAAAATGGAGGCTCTAGCCCCTTCCAGAGCTGAGATATCGAAACTCAAAAATTCGGCCCGAAAAAAAAAACGACAGTGGTACCCCTTACGTTTTTTTTTTTGGGCGAAAAATTAAGTTTCTCCAATCTTCCCAAATTCTGATAGAGGGCCATGAGACTTAGACCTGAGTGCAACAATAAAGGCTCTAGCCCCTTCCAGAGCTGAGATATCGAAACTCAAAAATTTGTCCCGAAAAAAAAAACGACAGTGGTACCCCTTACGTTTTTTTTGGGGGGGCGAAAAATTAAGTTTCTCCAATCTTCCCAAAACTCTGGATTCTGATAGAGGGCCATGAGACTTAGACCTGAGTGCAAAAATGGAGGCTCTAGCCCCTTCCAGAGCTGAGATATCGAAACTCAAAAATTCGGCCCGAAAAAAAAACGACAGTGGTACCCCTTACGTTTTTTTTTTGGGCGAAAAATTAAGTTTCTCCAATCTTCCCAAATTCTGATAGAGGGCCATGAGACTTAGACCTGAGTGCAAAAATGGAGGCTCTAGCCCCTTCCAGAGCTGAGATATAGAAACTCAAAAATTCGGCCCGAAAAAAAATGACAGTGGTACCCCTTACGTTTTTTTTTTTGGGCGAAAAATTAAGTTTCTCCAATCTTCCCAAAACTCTGGATTCTGATAGAGGGCCATGAGACTTAGACCTGAGTGCAAAAATGGAGGCTCTAGCCCCTTCCAGAGCTGAGATATCGAAACTCAAAAATTAGGCCCGAAAAAAAACCGACAGTGGTACCCCTTACGTTTTTTTTTTTGGGCGAAAAATTAAGTTTCTCCAATCTTCCCAAATTCTGATAGAGGGCCATGAGACTTAGACCTGAGTGCAAAAATGGAGGCTCTAGCCCCTTCCAGAGCTGAGATATCGAAATTTAAAAATTAGGCCCGAAAAAAAAAAACGACAGTGGTACCCCTTACGTTTTTTTTTTTTGGGAGAAAAATTAAGTTTCTCCAATCTTCCCAAAACTCTGGATTCTGATAGAGGGCCATGAGACTTAGACCTGAGTGCAAAAATGGAGGCTCTAGCCCCTTCCAGAGCTGAGATATTGAAACTCAAAAATTAGGCCCGAAAAAAAAACGACAGTGGTACCCCTTACGTTTTTTTTTTGGGCGAAAAATTAAGTTTCTCCAATCTTCCCAAATTCTGATAGAGGGCCATGAGACTTAGACCTGAGTGCAAAAATGGAGGCTCTAGCCCCTTCCAGAGCTGAGATATCGAAACTCAAAAATTCGGCCCAAAAAAAAAAACGACAGTGGTACCCCTTACGTTTTTTTTTTGGGCGAAAAATTAAGTTTCTCCAATCTTCCCAAATTCTGATAGAGGGCCATGAGACTTAGACCTGAGTGCAAAAATGGAGGCTCTAGCCCCTTCCAGAGCTGAGATATCGAAACTCATAAAATTCGGCCCGAAAAAAAAACGACAGTGGTACCCCTTACGTTTTTTTTTTTTGGGCGAAAAATTAAGTTTCTCCAATCTTCCCAAAACTCTGGATTCTGATAGAGGGCCATGAGACTTAGACCTGAGTGCAAAAATGGAGGCTCTAGCCCCTTCCAGAGCTGAGATATCGAAACTCAAAAATTAGGCCCGAAAAAAAAACGACAGTGGTACCCCTTACGTTTTTTTTTTTGGGCGAAAAATTAAGTTTCTCCAATCTTCCCAAATTCTGATAGAGGGCCATGAGAATTAGACCTGAGTGCAAAAATGGAGGCTCTAGCCCCTTCCAGAGCTGAGATATCGAAACTCAAAAATTCGGCCCGAAAAAAAAACGACAGTGGTACCCCTTACGTTTTTTTTTTGGGCGAAAAATTAAGTTTCTCCAATCTTCCCAAATTCTGATAGAGGGCCATGAGACTTAGACCTGAGTGCAAAAATGGAGGCTCTAGCCCCTTCCAGAGCTGAGATATCGAAACTCATAAAATTCGGCCCGAAAAAAAAACGACAGTGGTACCCCTTACGGTTTTTTTTTTTGGGCGAAAAATTAAGTTTCTCCAATCTTCCCAAATTCTGATAGAGGGCCATGAGACTTAGACCTGAGTGCAAAAATGGAGGCTCTAGCCCCTTCCAGAGCTGAGATATCGAAACTCATAAAATTCGGCCCGAAAAAAAAATGACAGTGGTACCCCTTACTTTTTTTTTTTTGGGCGAAAAATTAAGTTTCTCCAATCTTCCCAAAACTCTGGATTCTGATAGAGGGCCATGAGACTTAGACCTGAGTGCAAAAATGGAGGCTCTAGCCCCTTCCAGAGCTGAGATATCGAAACTCAAAAATTAGGCCCGAAAAAAAAACGACAGTGGTACCCCTTACGTTTTTTTTTTTGGGCGAAAAATTAAGTTTCTCCAATCTTCCCAAATTCTGATAGAGGGCCATGAGAATTAGACCTGAGTGCAAAAATGGAGGCTCTAGCCCCTTCCAGAGCTGAGATATCGAAACTCAAAAATTCGGCCCGAAAAAAAAACGACAGTGGTACCCCTTACGTTTTTTTTTTGGGCGAAAAATTAAGTTTCTCCAATCTTCCCAAATTCTGATAGAGGGCCATGAGACTTAGACCTGAGTGCAAAAAATTGAGGCTCTAGCCCCTTCCAGAGCTGAGATATCGAAACTCATAAAATTCGGCCCGAAAAAAAAACGACAGTGGTACCCCTTACGTTTTTTTTTTTTGGGCGAAAAATTAAGTTTCTCCAATCTTCCCAAAACTCTGGATTCTGATAGAGGGCCATGAGACTTAGACCTGAGTGCAAAAATGGAGGCTCTAGCCCCTTCCAGAGCTGAGATATCGAAACTCAAAAATTAGGCCCGAAAAAAAAATGACAGTGGTACCCCTTACGTTTTTTTTTTTGGGCGAAAATTTAAGTTTCTCCAATCTTCCCAAATTCTGATAGAGGGCCATGAGACTTAGACCTGAGTGCAAAAATGGAGGCTCTAGCCCCTTCCAGAGCTGAAATATCGAAACTCAAAAATTCGGCCCGAAAAAAAAACGACAGTGGTACCCCTAACGTTTTTTTTTTTGGGCGAAAAATTAAGTTTCTCCAATCTTCCCAAAACTCTGGATTCTGATAGAGGGCCATGAGACTTAGACCTGAGTGCAAAAATGGAGGCTCTAGCCCCTTCCAGAGCTGAGATATCGAAACTCAAAAATTCGGCCCGAAAAAAAAAACGACAGTGGTACCCCTTACGTTTCTTTTTTTGGGCGAAAAATTAAGTTTCTCCAATCTTCCCAAATTCTGATAGAGGGCAATGAGACTTAGACCTGAGTGCAAAAATGGAGGCTCTAGCCCCTTCCAGAGCTGAGATATCGAAACTCAAAAATTCGGCCCGAAAAAAAAACGACAGTGGTACCCCTTACGATTTTTTTTTGGGCGAAAAATTAAGTTTCTCCAATCTTCCCAAATTCTGATAGAGGACCATGAGACTTAGACCTGAGTGCAAAAATGGAGGCTCTAGCCCCTTCCAGAGCTGAGATATCGAAACTCAAAAATTAGGCCCGAAAAAAAAAACGACAGTGGTACCCGTTACGTTTTTTTTGTTTTGGGCAAAAAATTAAGTTTCTCCAATCTTCCCAAAACTCTGGATTCTGATAGAGGGCCATGAGACTTAGACCTGAGTGCAAAAATGGAGGCTCTAGCCCCTTCCAGAGCTGAGATATCGAAACTCAAAAATTCGGCCCGAAAAAAAAAACGACAGTGGTACCCCTTACGTTTTTTTTTTTGGGCGAAAAATTAAGTTTCTCCAATCTTCCCAAATTCTGATAGAGGGCCATGAGACTTAGACCTGAGTGCAACAATAAAGGCTCTAGCCCCTTCCAGAGCTGAGATATCGAAACTCAAAAATTTGGCCCGAAAAAAAAAACGACAGTGGTACCCCTTACGTTTTTTTTGGGGGGGCGAAAAATTAAGTTTCTCCAATCTTCCCAAAACTCTGGATTCTGATAGAGGGCCATGAGACTTAGACCTGAGTGCAAAAATGGAGGCTCTAGCCCCTTCCAGAGCTGAGATATCGAAACTCAAAAATTCGGCCCGAAAAAAAAACGACAGTGGTACCCCTTACGTTTTTTTTTTGGGCGAAAAATTAAGTTTCTCCAATCTTCCCAAAACTCTGGATTCTGATAGAGGGCCATGAGACTTAGACCTGAGTGCAAAAATGGAGGCTCTAGCCCCTTCCAGAGCTGAGATATCGAAACTCAAAAATTAGGCCCGAAAAAAAACCGACAGTGGTACCCCTTACGTTTTTTTTTTGGGCGAAAAATTAAGTTTCTCCAATCTTCCCAAATTCTGATAGAGGGCCATGAGACTTAGACCTGAGTGCAAAAATGGAGGCTCTAGCCCCTTCCAGAGCTGAGATATAGAAACTCAAAAATTCGGCCCGAAAAAAAATGACAGTGGTACCCCTTACGTTTTTTTTTTTGGGCGAAAAATTAAGTTTCTCCAATCTTCCCAAAACTCTGGATTCTGATAGAGGGCCATGAGACTTAGACCTGAGTGCAAAAATGGAGGCTCTAGCCCCTTCCAGAGCTGAGATATCGAAACTCAAAAATTAGGCCCGAAAAAAAACCGACAGTGGTACCCCTTACGTTTTTTTTTTTGGGCGAAAAATTAAGTTTCTCCAATCTTCCCAAATTCTGATAGAGGGCCATGAGACTTAGACCTGAGTGCAAAAATGGAGGCTCTAGCCCCTTCCAGAGCTGAGATATCGAAATTTAAAAATTAGGCCCGAAAAAAAAAACGACAGTGGTACCCCTTACGTTTTTTTTTTTTGGGAGAAAAATTAAGTTTCTCCAATCTTCCCAAAACTCTGGATTCTGATAGAGGGCCATGAGACTTAGACCTGAGTGCAAAAATGGAGGCTCTAGCCCCTTCCAGAGCTGAGATATTGAAACTCAAAAATTCGGCCCGAAAAAAAAACGACAGTGGTACCCCTTACGTTTTTTTTTGGGCGAAAAATTAAGTTTCTCCAATCTTCCCAAATTCTGATAGAGGGCCATGAGACTTAGACCTGAGTGCAAAAATGGAGGCTCTAGCCCCTTCCAGAGCTGAGATATCGAAACTCAAAAATTTGGCCCGAAAAAAAAAACGACAGTGGTACCCCTTACGTTTTTTTTGGGGGGGCGAAAAATTAAGTTTCTCCAATCTTCCCAAAACTCTGGATTCTGATAGAGGGCCATGAGACTTAGACCTGAGTGCAAAAATGGAGGCTCTAGCCCCTTCCAGAGCTGAGATATCGAAACTCAAAAATTCGGCCCGAAAAAAAAACGACAGTGGTACCCCTTACGTTTTTTTTTTGGGCGAAAAATTAAGTTTCTCCAATCTTCCCAAATTCTGATAGAGGGCCATGAGACTTAGACCTGAGTGCAAAAATGGAGGCTCTAGCCCCTTCCAGAGCTGAGATATAGAAACTCAAAAATTCGGCCCGAAAAAAAATGACAGTGGTACCCCTTACGTTTTTTTTTTTGGGCGAAAAATTAAGTTTCTCCAATCTTCCCAAAACTCTGGATTCTGATAGAGGGCCATGAGACTTAGACCTGAGTGCAAAAATGGAGGCTCTAGCCCCTTCCAGAGCTGAGATATCGAAACTCAAAAATTAGGCCCGAAAAAAAACCGACAGTGGTACCCCTTACGTTTTTTTTTTTGGGCGAAAAATTAAGTTTCTCCAATCTTCCCAAATTCTGATAGAGGGCCATGAGACTTAGACCTGAGTGCAAAAATGGAGGCTCTAGCCCCTTCCAGAGCTGAGATATCGAAATTTAAAAATTAGGCCCGAAAAAAAAAACGACAGTGGTACCCCTTACGTTTTTTTTTTTTGGGAGAAAAATTAAGTTTCTCCAATCTTCCCAAAACTCTGGATTCTGATAGAGGGCCATGAGACTTAGACCTGAGTGCAAAAATGGAGGCTCTAGCCCCTTCCAGAGCTGAGATATTGAAACTCAAAAATTCGGCCCGAAAAAAAAACGACAGTGGTACCCCTTACGTTTTTTTTTGGGCGAAAAATTAAGTTTCTCCAATCTTCCCAAATTCTGATAGAGGGCCATGAGACTTAGACCTGAGTGCAAAAATGGAGGCTCTAGCCCCTTCCAGAGCTGAGATATCGAAACTCAAAAATTTGGCCCGAAAAAAAAAACGACAGTGGTACCCCTTACGTTTTTTTTGGGGGGGCGAAAAATTAAGTTTCTCCAATCTTCCCAAAACTCTGGATTCTGATAGAGGGCCATGAGACTTAGACCTGAGTGCAAAAATGGAGGCTCTAGCCCCTTCCAGAGCTGAGATATCGAAACTCAAAAATTCGGCCCGAAAAAAAAACGACAGTGGTACCCCTTACGTTTTTTTTTTGGGCGAAAAATTAAGTTTCTCCAATCTTCCCAAATTCTGATAGAGGGCCATGAGACTTAGACCTGAGTGCAAAAATGGAGGCTCTAGCCCCTTCCAGAGCTGAGATATAGAAACTCAAAAATTCGGCCCGAAAAAAAATGACAGTGGTACCCCTTACGTTTTTTTTTTTGGGCGAAAAATTAAGTTTCTCCAATCTTCCCAAAACTCTGGATTCTGATAGAGGGCCATGAGACTTAGACCTGAGTGCAAAAATGGAGGCTCTAGCCCCTTCCAGAGCTGAGATATCGAAACTCAAAAATTAGGCCCGAAAAAAAACCGACAGTGGTACCCCTTACGTTTTTTTTTTTGGGCGAAAAATTAAGTTTCTCCAATCTTCCCAAATTCTGATAGAGGGCCATGAGACTTAGACCTGAGTGCAAAAATGGAGGCTCTAGCCCCTTCCAGAGCTGAGATATCGAAATTTAAAAATTAGGCCCGAAAAAAAAAACGACAGTGGTACCCCTTACGTTTTTTTTTTTTGGGAGAAAAATTAAGTTTCTCCAATCTTCCCAAAACTCTGGATTCTGATAGAGGGCCATGAGACTTAGACCTGAGTGCAAAAATGGAGGCTCTAGCCCCTTCCAGAGCTGAGATATTGAAACTCAAAAATTCGGCCCGAAAAAAAAACGACAGTGGTACCCCTTACGTTTTTTTTTGGGCGAAAAATTAAGTTTCTCCAATCTTCCCAAATTCTGATAGAGGGCCATGAGACTTAGACCTGAGTGCAAAAATGGAGGCTCTAGCCCCTTCCAGAGCTGAGATATCGAAACTCAAAAATTTGGCCCGAAAAAAAAAACGACAGTGGTACCCCTTACGTTTTTTTTGGGGGGGCGAAAAATTAAGTTTCTCCAATCTTCCCAAAACTCTGGATTCTGATAGAGGGCCATGAGACTTAGACCTGAGTGCAAAAATGGAGGCTCTAGCCCCTTCCAGAGCTGAGATATCGAAACTCAAAAATTCGGCCCGAAAAAAAAACGACAGTGGTACCCCTTACGTTTTTTTTTTGGGCGAAAAATTAAGTTTCTCCAATCTTCCCAAATTCTGATAGAGGGCCATGAGACTTAGACCTGAGTGCAAAAATGGAGGCTCTAGCCCCTTCCAGAGCTGAGATATAGAAACTCAAAAATTCGGCCCGAAAAAAAATGACAGTGGTACCCCTTACGTTTTTTTTTTTGGGCGAAAAATTAAGTTTCTCCAATCTTCCCAAAACTCTGGATTCTGATAGAGGGCCATGAGACTTAGACCTGAGTGCAAAAATGGAGGCTCTAGCCCCTTCCAGAGCTGAGATATCGAAACTCAAAAATTAGGCCCGAAAAAAAAACGACAGTGGTACCCCTTACGTTTTTTTTTTGGGCGAAAAATTAAGTTTCTCCAATCTTCCCAAATTCTGATAGAGGGCCATGAGACTTAGACCTGAGTGCAAAAATGGAGGCTCTAGCCCCTTCCAGAGCTGAGATATCGAAATTTAAAAATTAGGCCCGAAAAAAAAAACGACAGTGGTACCCCTTACGTTTTTTTTTTTTGGGAGAAAAATTACGTTTCTCCAATCTTCCCAAAACTCTGGATTCTGATAGAGGGCCATGAGACTTAGACCTGAGTGCAAAAATGGAGGCTCTAGCCCCTTCCAGAGCTGAGATATTGAAACTCAAAAATTAGGCCCGAAAAAAAAACGACAGTGGTACCCCTTACGTTTTTTTTTTTGGGCGAAAAATTAAGTTTCTCCAATCTTCCCAAATTCTGATAGAGGGCCATGAGACTTAGACCTGAGTGCAAAAATGGAGGCTCTAGCCCCTTCCAGAGCTGAGATATCGAAACTCAAAAATTCGGCCCAAAAAAAAAAACGACAGTGGTACCCCTTACGTTTTTTTTTTGGGCGAAAAATTAAGTTTCTCCAATCTTCCCAAATTCTGATAGAGGGCCATGAGACTTAGACCTGAGTGCAAAAATGGAGGCTCTAGCCCCTTCCAGAGCTGAGATATCGAAACTCATAAAATTCGGCCCGAAAAAAAAACGACAGTGGTACCCCTTACGTTTTTTTTTTTTGGGCGAAAAATTAAGTTTCTCCAATCTTCCCAAAACTCTGGATTCTGATAGAGGGCCATGAGACTTAGACCTGAGTGCAAAAATGGAGGCTCTAGCCCCTTCCAGAGCTGAGATATCGAAACTCAAAAATTAGGCCCGAAAAAAAAACGACAGTGGTACCCCTTACGTTTTTTTTTTTGGGCGAAAAATTAAGTTTCTCCAATCTTCCCAAATTCTGATAGAGGGCCATGAGAATTAGACCTGAGTGCAAAAATGGAGGCTCTAGCCCCTTCCAGAGCTGAGATATCGAAACTCAAAAATTCGGCCCGGAAAAAAAACGACAGTGGTACCCCTTACGTTTTTTTTTTGGGCGAAAAATTAAGTTTCTCCAATCTTCCCAAATTCTGATAGAGGGCCATGAGACTTAGACCTGAGTGCAAAAATGGAGGCTCTAGCCCCTTCCAGAGCTGAGATATCGAAACTCATAAAATTCGGCCCGAAAAAAAAACGACAGTGGTACCCCTTACGTTTTTTTTTTTGGGCGAAAAATTAAGTTTCTCCAATCTTCCCAAATTCTGATAGAGGGCCATGAGACTTAGACCTGAGTGCAAAAATGGAGGCTCTAGCCCCTTCCAGAGCTGAGATATCGAAACTCAAAAATTCGGCCCAAAAAAAAAACGACAGTGGTACCCCTTACGTTTTTTTTTTGGGCGAAAAATTAAGTTTCTCCAATCTTCCCAAATTCTGATAGAGGGCCATGAGACTTAGACCTGAGTGCAAAAATGGAGGCTCTAGCCCCTTCCAGAGCTGAGATATCGAAACTCATAAAATTCGGCCCGAAAAAAAAACGACAGTGGTACCCCTTACGTTTTTTTTTTTTTTGGGCGAAAAATTAAGTTTCTCCAATCTTCCCAAAACTCTGGATTCTGATAGAGGGCCATGAGACTTAGACCTGAGTGCAAAAATGGAGGCTCTAGCCCCTTCCAGAGCTGAGATATCGAAACTCAAAAATTAGGCCCGAAAAAAAAACGACAGTGGTACCCCTTACGTTTTTTTTTTGGGCGAAAAATTAAGTTTCTCCAATCTTCCCAAATTCTGATAGAGGGCCATGAGACTTAGACCTGAGTGCAAAAATGGAGGCTCTAGCCCCTTCCAGAGCTGAGATATCGAAATTTAAAAATTAGGCCCGAAAAAAAAAACGACAGTGGTACCCCTTACGTTTTTTTTTTTGGGAGAAAAATTACGTTTCTCCAATCTTCCCAAAACTCTGGATTCTGATAGAGGGCCATGAGACTTAGACCTGAGTGCAAAAATGGAGGCTCTAGCCCCTTCCAGAGCTGAGATATTGAAACTCAAAAATTAGGCCCGAAAAAAAAACGACAGTGGTACCCCTTACGTTTTTTTTTTGGGCGAAAAATTAAGTTTCTCCAATCTTCCCAAATTCTGATAGAGGGCCATGAGACTTAGACCTGAGTGCAAAAATGGAGGCTCTAGCCCCTTCCAGAGCTGAGATATCGAAACTCAAAAATTCGGCCCAAAAAAAAAAACGACAGTGGTACCCCTTACGTTTTTTTTTTGGGCGAAAAATTAAGTTTCTCCAATCTTCCCAAATTCTGATAGAGGGCCATGAGACTTAGACCTGAGTGCAAAAATGGAGGCTCTAGCCCCTTCCAGAGCTGAGATATCGAAACTCATAAAATTCGGCCCGAAAAAAAAACGACAGTGGTACCCCTTACGTTTTTTTTTTTTGGGCGAAAAATTAAGTTTCTCCAATCTTCCCAAAACTCTGGATTCTGATAGAGGGCCATGAGACTTAGACCTGAGTGCAAAAATGGAGGCTCTAGCCCCTTCCAGAGCTGAGATATCGAAACTCAAAAATTAGGCCCGAAAAAAAAACGACAGTGGTACCCCTTACGTTTTTTTTTTGGGCGAAAAATTAAGTTTCTCCAATCTTCCCAAATTCTGATAGAGGGCCATGAGAATTAGACCTGAGTGCAAAAATGGAGGCTCTAGCCCCTTCCAGAGCTGAGATATCGAAACTCAAAAATTCGGCCCGGAAAAAAAACGACAGTGGTACCCCTTACGTTTTTTTTTTGGGCGAAAAATTAAGTTTCTCCAATCTTCCCAAATTCTGATAGAGGGCCATGAGACTTAGACCTGAGTGCAAAAATGGAGGCTCTAGCCCCTTCCAGAGCTGAGATATCGAAACTCATAAAATTCGGCCCGAAAAAAAAACGACAGTGGTACCCCTTACGTTTTTTTTTTTGGGCGAAAAATTAAGTTTCTCCAATCTTCCCAAATTCTGATAGAGGGCCATGAGACTTAGACCTGAGTGCAAAAATGGAGGCTCTAGCCCCTTCCAGAGCTGAGATATCGAAACTCAAAAATTCGGCCCAAAAAAAAAACGACAGTGGTACCCCTTACGTTTTTTTTTTGGGCGAAAAATTAAGTTTCTCCAATCTTCCCAAATTCTGATAGAGGGCCATGAGACTTAGACCTGAGTGCAAAAATGGAGGCTCTAGCCCCTTCCAGAGCTGAGATATCGAAACTCATAAAATTCGGCCCGAAAAAAAAACGACAGTGGTACCCCTTACGTTTTTTTTTTTTTTGGGCGAAAAATTAAGTTTCTCCAATCTTCCCAAAACTCTGGATTCTGATAGAGGGCCATGAGACTTAGACCTGAGTGCAAAAATGGAGGCTCTAGCCCCTTCCAGAGCTGAGATATCGAAACTCAAAAATTAGGCCCGAAAAAAAAAACGACAGTGGTACCCCTTACGTTTTTTTTTTTGGGCGAAAAATTAAGTTTCTCCAATCCTCCCAAATTCTGATAGAGGGCCATGAGAATTAGACCTGAGTGCAAAAATGGAGGCTCTAGCCCCTTCCAGAGCTAAGATATCGAAACTCAAAAATTCGGCCCGAAAAAAAAACGACAGTGGTACCCCTTACGTTTTTTTTTTGGGCGAAAAATTAAGTTTCTCCAATCTTCCCAAATTCTGATAGAGGGCCATGAGACTTAGACCTGAGTGCAAAAATGGAGGCTCTAGCCCCTTCCAGAGCTGAGATATCGAAACTCATAAAATTCGGCCCGAAAAAAAAACGACAGTGGTACCCCTTACGTTTTTTTTTTTTGGGCGAAAAATTAAGTTTCTCCAATCTTCCCAAAACTCTGGATTCTGATAGAGGGCCATGAGACTTAGACCTGAGTGCAAAAATGGAGGCTCTAGCCCCTTCCAGAGCTGAGATATCGAAACTCAAAAATTAGGCCCGAAAAAAAAATGACAGTGGTACCCCTTACGTTTTTTTTTTTGGGCGAAAATTTAAGTTTCTCCAATCTTCCCAAATTCTGATAGAGGGCCATGAGACTTAGACCTGAGTGCAAAAATGGAGGCTCTAGCCCCTTCCAGAGCTGAGATATCGAAACTCAAAAATTCGGCCCAAAAAAAAAACGACAGTGGTACCCCTTACATTTTTTTTTTGGGCGAAAAATTAAGTTTCTCCAATCTTCCCAAATTCTGATAGAGGGCCATGAGACTTAGACCTGAGTGCAAAAATGGAGGCTCTAGCCCCTTCCAGAGCTGAGATATCGAAACTCATAAAATTCGGCCCGAAAAAAAAACGACAGTGGTACCCCTTACGTTTTTTTTTTTTTTGGGCGAAAAATTAAGTTTCTCCAATCTTCCCAAAACTCTGGATTCTGATAGAGGGCCATGAGACTTAGACCTGAGTGCAAAAATGGAGGCTCTAGCCCCTTCCAGAGCTGAGATATCGAAACTCATAAAATTCGGCCCGAAAAAAAAACGACAGTGGTACCCCTTACGTTTTTTTTTTTTGGGCGAAAAATTAAGTTTCTCCAATCTTCCCAAAACTCTGGATTCTGATAGAGGGCCATGAGACTTAGACCTGAGTGCAAAAATGGAGGCTCTAGCCCCTTCCAGAGCTGAGATATCGAAACTCAAAAATTAGGCCCGAAAAAAAAATGACAGTGGTACCCCTTACGTTTTTTTTTTTGGGCGAAAATTTAAGTTTCTCCAATCTTCCCAAATTCTGATAGAGGGCCATGAGACTTAGACCTGAGTGCAAAAATGGAGGCTCTAGCCCCTTCCAGAGCTGAGATATCGAAACTCAAAAATTCGGCCCAAAAAAAAAACGACAGTGGTACCCCTTACATTTTTTTTTTGGGCGAAAAATTAAGTTTCTCCAATCTTCCCAAATTCTGATAGAGGGCCATGAGACTTAGACCTGAGTGCAAAAATGGAGGCTCTAGCCCCTTCCAGAGCTGAGATATCGAAACTCATAAAATTCGGCCCGAAAAAAAAACGACAGTGGTACCCCTTACGTTTTTTTTTTTTTTGGGCGAAAAATTAAGTTTCTCCAATCTTCCCAAAACTCTGGATTCTGATAGAGGGCCATGAGACTTAGACCTGAGTGCAAAAATGGAGGCTCTAGCCCCTTCCAGAGCTGAGATATCGAAACTCATAAAATTCGGCCCGAAAAAAAAACGACAGTGGTACCCCTTACGTTTTTTTTTTTGGGCGAAAAATTAAGTTTCTCCAATCTTCCCAAATTCTGATAGAGGGCCATGAGACTTAGACCTGAGTGCAAAAATGGAGGCTCTAGCCCCTTCCAGAGCTGAGATATCGAAACTTAAAAATTAGGCCCGAAAAAAAAACGACAGTGGTACCCCTTACGTTTTTTTTTTTGGGCGAAAAATTAAGTTTCTCCAATCTTCCCAAATTCTGATAGAGGGCCATGAGACTTAGACTTGAGTGCAAAAATGGAGGCTCTAGCCCCTTCCAGAGCTGAGATATCGAAACTCAAAAATTAGGCCCGAAAAAAAAACGACAGTGGTACCCCTTACGTTTTTTTTTTTTTGGGCGAAAAATTAAGTTTCTCCAATCTTCCCAAAACTCTGGATTCTGATAGAGGGCCATGAGACTTAGACCTAAGTGCAAAAATGGAGGCTCTAACCCCTTCCAGAGCTGAGATATCGAAACTCAAAAATTCAGCCCGAAAAAAAAAACGACAGTGGTACCCCTTTACGTTTTTTTGGGGGGGGGGGCGAAAAATTAAGTTTCTCCAATCTTCCCAAAACTCTGGATTTTGATAGAGGGCCATGAGACTTAGACCTGAGTGCAAAAATGGAGGCTCTAGCCCCTTCCAGAGCTGAGATATCGAAACTCAAAAATTCGGCCCGAACAAAAAACGACAGTGGTACCCCTTACGTTTTTTTTTTGGGCGAAAAATTAAGTTTCTCCAATCTTCCCAAATTCTGATAGAGGGCCATGAGACTTAGACCTGAGTGCAAAAATGGAGGGTCTAGCCCCTTCCAGAGCTGAGATATCGAAACTCAAAAATTAGGCCCGAAAAAAAAACGACAGTGGTACCCCTTACGTTTTTTTTTTTGGGCGAAAAATTAAGTTTCTCCGATCTTCCCAAAACTCTGGATTCTGATAGAGGGCCATGAGACTTAGACCTGAGTGCAAAAATGGAGGCTCTAGCCCCTTCAAGAGCTGAGATATCGAAACTCAAAAATTAGGCCCGAAAAAAAAACGACATTGGTACCCCTTACGTTTTTTTTTTGGGTGAAAAATTAAGTTTCTCCAATCTTCCCAAATTCTGTTAGAGGGCCATGAGACTTAGACCTGAGTGCAAAAATGGAGGCTTTAGCCCCTTCCAGAGCTGAGATATCGAAACTCAAAAATTCGGCCGGAAAAAAAAAACGACAGTGGTACCCCTTACGTTTTTTTTTGGGCGAAAAATTAAGTTTCTCCAATCTTCCCAAATTCTGATAGAGGGCCATGAGACTTAGACCTGAGTGCAACAATGGAGGCTCTAGCCCCTTCCAGAGCTGAGATATCGAAACTCAAAAATTTGGCCCGAAAAAAAAAACGACAGTGGTACCCCTTACGTTTTTTTTGGGGGGGCGAAAAATTAAGTTTCTCCAATCTTCCCAAAACTCTGGATTCTGATAGAGGGCCATGAGACTTAGACCTGAGTGCAAAAATGGAGGCTCTAGCCCCTTCCAGAGCTGAGATATCGAAACTCAAAAATTCGGCCCGAAAAAAAAAAACGACAGTGGTACCCCTTACGTTTTTTTTTTGGGCGAAAAATTAAGTTTCTCCAATCTTCCCAAATTCTGATAGAGGGCCATGAGACTTAGACCTGAGTGCAAAAATGGAGGCTCTAGCCCCTTCCAGAGCTGAGATATAGAAACTCAAAAATTCGGCCCGAAAAAAAAATGACAGTGGTACCCCTTACGTTTTTTTTTTTGGGCGAAAAATTAAGTTTCTCCAATCTTCCCAAAACTCTGGATTCTGATAGAGGGCCATGAGACTTAGACCTGAGTGCAAAAATGGAGGCTCTAGCCCCTTCCAGAGCTGAGATATCGAAACTCAAAAATTAGGCCCGAAAAAAAAAACGACAGTGGTACCCGTTACGTTTTTTTTGTTTTGGGCAAAAAATTAAGTTTCTCCAATCTTCCCAAAACTCTGGATTCTGATAGAGGGCCATGAGACTTAGACCTGAGTGCAAAAATGGAGGCTCTAGCCCCTTCCAGAGCTGAGATATCGAAACTCAAAAATTAGGCCCGAAAAAAAAAACGACAGTGGTACCCCTTACGTTTTTTTTTTTTTTGGGCGAAAAATTAAGTTTCTCCAATCTTCCCAAATTCTGATAGAGGGCCATGAGACTTAGACCTGAGTGCAAAAATGGAGGCTCTAGCCCCTTCCAGAGCTGAGATATCGAAACTCAAAAATTCGGCCCGAACAAAAAACGACAGTGGTACCCCTTACGTTTTTTTTTTCGGGCGAAAAATTAAGTTTCTCCAATCTTCCCAAAACTCTGGATTCTGATAGAGGGCAATGAGACTTAGACCTGAGTGCAAAAATGGAGGCTCTAGCCCCTTCCAGAGCTGAGATGTCGAAACTCAAAAATTCGTCCCAAAAAAAAAACGACAGTGGTACCCCTTACGTTTTTTTTTTTTCGGGCGAAAAATTAAGTTTCTCCAATCTTCTCAAAACTCTGGATTCTGATAGAGGGCCATGAGACTTAGACATGAGTGCAAAAATGGAGGCTCTAGCCCCTTCCAGAGCTGAGATATCGAAACTCAAAAATTCGGCCCAAAAAAAAAACGACAGTGGTACCCCTTACGTTTTTTTTTTCGGGCGAAAAATTAAGTTTCTCAAATCTTCTCAAAACTCTGGATTCTGATAGAGGGCAATGAGACTTAGACCTGAGTGCAAAAATGGAGGCTCTAGCCTCTTCCAGAGCTGAGATGTCGAAACTCAAAATTTCGGCCCAAAAAAAAACGACAGTGGTACCCCTTACGTTTTTTTTTTCGGGCGAAAAATTAAGTTTCTCCAATCTTCCCAAAACTCTGGATTCTGATAGAGGGCAATGAGACTTAGACCTGAGTGCAAAAATGGAGGCTCTAGCCTCTTCCAGAGCTGAGATGTCGAAACTCTAAAATTCGGCCCGAAAAAAAAACGACAGTGGTACCCCTTACGTTTTTTTTTTTCGGGCGAAAAATTAAGTTTCTCCAATCTTCTCAAAACTCTGGATTCTGATAGAGGGCCATGAGATTTAGACCTGAGTGCAAAAATGGAGGCTCTAGCCCCTTCCAGAGCTGAGATATCGAAACTCTAAAATTCGGCCCGAAAAAAAAACGACAGTGGTACCCCTTACGTTTTTTTTTTCGGGCGAAAATTTACGTTTCTCCAATCTTCCCAAAACTCTGGATTCTGATAGAGGGCAATGAGACTTAGACCTGAGTGCAAAAATGGAGGCTCTAGCCCCTTCCAGAGCTGAGATGTCGAAACTCAAAAATTCGGCCCGAAAAAAAAAAACGACAGTGGTACCCCTTACGTTTTTTTTTTTCGGGCGAAAAATAAGTTTCTCCGATCTTCTCAAAACTCTGGATTCTGATAGAGGGAAATGAGACTTAGACCTGAGTGCAAAAATGGAGGCTCTAGCCCCTTCCAGAGCTGAGATGTCGAAACTCAAAAATTCGGCCCAAAAAAAAAAACGACAGTGGTACCCCTTACGTTTTTTTTTTTCGGCCGAAAAATTAAGTTTCTCCAATCTTCTCAAAACTCTGGATTCTGACAGAGGGCCATGAGACTTAGACCTGAGTGCAAAAATGGAGGCTCTAGCCCCTTCCAGAGCTGAGATATCGAAACTCAAAAATTCGGCCCAAAAAAAAAACGACAGTGGTACCCCTTACGTTTTTTTTTTCGGGCGAAAAATTAAGTTTCTCCAATCTTCTCAAAACTCTGGATTCTGACAGAGGGCCATGAGACTTAGACCTGAGTGCAAAAATGGAGGCTCTAGCCCCTTCCAGAGCTGAGATATCGAAACTCAAAAATTCGGCCCGAACAAAAAACGACAGTGGTACCCCTTACGTTTTTTTTTTCGGGCGAAAAATTAAGTTTCTCCAATCTTCCCAAAACTCTGGATTCTGATAGAGGGCAATGAGACTTAGACCTGAGTGCAAAAATGGAGGCTCTAGCCCCTTCCAGAGCTGAGATGTTGAAACTCAAAAATTCGGCCCAAAAAAAAAACAACAGTGGTACCCCTTACGTTTTTTTTTTCGGGCGAAAAATTACGTTTCTCCAATCTTCTCAAAACTCTGGATTCTGATAGAGGGCCATGAGACTTAGACATGAGTGCAAAAATGGAGGCTCTAGCCCCTTCCAGAGCTGAGATATCGAAACTCAAAAATTCGGCCCGAAAAAAAAACGACAGTGGTACCCCTTACGGTTTTTTTTTTCGGGCGAAAATTTACGTTTCTCCAATCTTCCCAAAACTCTGGATTCTGATAGAGGGCCATGAGACTTAGACCTGAGTGCAAAAATGGAGGCTCTAGCCCCTTCCAGAGCTGAGATATCGAAACTCAAAAATTCGTCCCGAAACAAAAACGACAGTGGTACCCCTTACGTTGTTTTTTTTCGGGCGAAAAATTAAGTTTCTCCAATCTTCCCAAAACTCTGGATTCTGATAGAGGGCAATGAGACTTAGACCTGAGTGAGAAAATGGAGGCTCTAGCCTCTTCCAGAGCTGAGATGTCGAAACTCAAAAATTCGGCCCCAAAAAAAAACGACAGTGGTACCCCTTACGTTTTTTTTTTCGGGCGAAAAATTAAGTTTCTCCAATCTTCTCAAAACTCTGGATTCTGATAGAGGGCAATGAGACTTAGACCTGAGTGCAAAAATGGAGGCTCTAGCCTCTTCCAGAGCTGAGATGTCGAAACTCAAAAATTCGGCCCAAAAAAAAAACGACAGTGGTACCCCTTACGTTTTTTTTTTCGGGCGAAAAATTACGTTTCTCCAATCTTCTCAAAACTCTGGATTCTGATAGAGGGCCATGAGACTTAGACATGAGTGCAAAAATGGAGGCTCTAGCCCCTTCCAGAGCTGAGATATCGAAACTCAAAAATTCGGCCCGAAAAAAAAACGACAGTGGTACCCCTTACGGTTTTTTTTTTCGGGCGAAAATTTACGTTTCTCCAATCTTCCCAAAACTCTGGATTCTGATAGAGGGCCATGAGACTTAGACCTGAGTGCAAAAATGGAGGCTCTAGCCCCTTCCAGAGCTGAGATATCGAAACTCAAAAATTCGTCCCGAAACAAAAACGACAGTGGTACCCCTTACGTTGTTTTTTTTCGGGCGAAAAATTAAGTTTCTCCAATCTTCCCAAAACTCTGGATTCTGATAGAGGGCAATGAGACTTAGACCTGAGTGCAAAAATGGAGGCTCTAGCCTCTTCCAGAGCTGAGATGTCGAAACTCAAAAATTCGGCCCAAAAAAAAAACGACAGTGGTACCCCTTACGTTTTTTTTTTCGGGCGAAAAATTAAGTTTCTCCAATCTTCTCAAAACTCTGGATTCTGATAGAGGGCAATGAGACTTAGACCTGAGTGCAAAAATGGAGGCTCTAGCCTCTTCCAGAGCTGAGATGTCGAAACTCAAAAATTCGGCCCAAAAAAAAAACGACAGTGGTACCCCTTACGTTTTTTTTTTCGGGCGAAAAATTAAGTTTCTCCAATCTTCCCAAAACTCTGGATTCTGATAGAGGGCAATGAGACTTAGACCTGAGTGCAAAAATGGAGGCTCTAGCCCCTTCCAGAGCTGAGATGTCGAAACTCAAAAATTCGGCCCAAAAAAAAAACGACAGTGGTACCCCTTACGTTTTTTTTTTTCGGGCGAAAAATTAAGTTTCTCCAATCTTCTCAAAACTCTGGATTCTGATAGAGGGCCATGAGACTTAGACCTGAGTGCAAAAATGGAGGCTCTAGCCCCTTCCAGAGCTGAGATATCGAAACTCAAAAATTCGGCCCGAAAAAAAAAACGACAGTGGTACCCCTTACGTTTTGTTTTTTTTTCGGGCGAAAAATTACGTTTCTCCAATCTTTCCAAAACTCTGGATTCTGATAGAGGGCCATGAGACTTAGACTTGAGTGCAAAAATGGAAGCTCTAGTGCCTTTCTGAGCTGAGATATTGAGATCCCACGTAGCCCACCTGCAATCTATTGAATGGGGATTTGGGTAGTGTAATTTTTGGACATTTTAATTAAAGTTCCTGTCATGATAAAAACTATTTTACTATGGGATCCTGGACAGTGGAATTATGGGATGGCGCTTGGTGCTACGGACTCAGGGGCCCCAGCTGAGTGCAGTAAAATAGTTTTTATCATGAAAGAAATTTTAATTAAAATGTCCAAAAAATACACTACCCAAATCCCCATTCAATAGATTGCAGGCGGGATTCTGTCCAATTGCAGCTAATTGCATGAAGGCCGGGTTTAGTACTTTTCAAAAATATTGGGTTATTGGACACATAGTGTGTTCGTGGACAGTCGAATTATGGGATGGCGGTTGGTGCCACAGACTCAGGGGCCCCTATGAGTGCAGATAAATGGTTTTCATCATGACAGGAACTTTAATTATAAAATGTCCATCAAATAAACTGTCTGATTCACCATTCAATAGATTCCAGGTGGGATTCTGTCCACTTGCAGCTTATTGCATGAGGGCCGGGGTTAGTACTTTTCAAAAATACAGAGGGGTCCTTTGCGGAACTGCCTCGGGGGTCCCGAAACTTCGGGCTCCTCCCGTCGGCCCCCCTCCCTTTCGGCGAGGCCCATGGGCGCCGTCGGGCGGTCCCCCAAAAATTTCGGGGAGCCAGCGCGTTCCTCCGCCAGCCCACGTCCGTTTGCCTACGAATCGAAATACAGTGACTTGCTGGCAACCTTCCTGCCAGTACTGTAAAAATACAAGAAAACACAGGATGCATACAGGAAATGACTGTAACATGAATGCATTATCTTCTTTATTTCAGACTCAGAAAACAAAGTCCATAAAAACATACAAATACGACAGACAGACAAATAAACAAAAACAAAGGATTACTATAATCCATATAAACAATTTCTCCAGTGCCTCCAGAGCAGTGAACTATACCTAGTACTGCTCTGGTCAGGCCATATAAGAACAATTATAATTCCATTTTGCGAGTCCATGAGTCTCATCATAAATTTATAAACAGCATTTCTTATTACAGCATTTAGTGTGGTCACATCATTCTGCACACACAACTGGCTTGCACTGGTCCAGCGAGGTACCTTCAAAAGAATCCTTAGAGTATCATTATATGCTACTTGTAGCTTGTGAAAAACAGCTTTAGTATAGCAACACCACAGATGAGGAGTATATAGTGGTGTGCAGTAAGCTTTAAACAGTGCTATTTTTGCAATTTCTGTACACATTCCAAATTTCCGTACCAGCATATTTGCCTGTGCATACAATTTACAGTACTGCCTCTGGATGTCATCATTATCAGAGAGGTCACTCCTTATAATGGACCAAGGTACTTCACTTTCTCCACAACTGCCAGACCCCTTCCTGACAAGTGGAACGGGAAATACAGCATTACGCTGCTCTCCGGTCCTCACAATCATCACAACAGACTTTATTGGATTAAACTTGATGTCATATCGTTCACCATATTCAGTACACACATCAAGCAATTGCTGGAGGCCTGCAGAACATGGTGACATAATGACCAGGTCATCAGCATAAAGTAAATGGTTTAATAGTCTATCCCCTATCATACAGCTGGTCTTACAGTTTTTCAAAGTTCGGGAGAGATCATCCATGTAAAGATTAAAAAGCATGGGTGACAGGATCCCACCCTGCCTCACCCCATTACTCACAGAAAAAGGTCTTGATATCGTACTACCCCATCTAACCTGCATTGTTTGATGTGTGTACCAAAAACCTAATATCCGGATTAGGTAGGGAGGAACCCCTCGCTGTTGCAATTTT
Source organism: Pimephales promelas (assembly GCF_988280905.1). Taxonomy (NCBI): domain Eukaryota; kingdom Metazoa; phylum Chordata; class Actinopteri; order Cypriniformes; family Leuciscidae; genus Pimephales; species Pimephales promelas. The sequence continues at coordinate 20,782,243 of NC_142788.1, read as the reverse complement.
TCAAACAGTTTGCCATGATTGATACGGTCAAACGCTTTTGAGGCATCCAAGAATCACAGAAACACAGTGGAGTTCTGCCCTCTGTACTTCCTCACAGCCTCTTTCATGGCATAGATGCACATATCAGTTCCATGTTGACTTTTAAAACCAAACTGCTCGTCAGTGGTAACAACGTATTTCTGAAATCTATCCAGGAGCACAATTTCAAAAACCTTTGATATGACACTAGGCAATGCAATTGGGCTATAATTATCCATAGAGGAGATCTTTCCTGTTTTATCCTTCACTACAGGTGCAAGAACAACAGATAACATAGAGCTGGGCAATATACCATGCATTAACATTGCAGAAAAACATAAAGCAAGTAATACCACAACTCTATGACTGGCAAATTTTAAGTGCTCTGCAGAGATTCTATTCAAGCCACAAGATTTACCCACTGATAGTTTCCCAATGGCTTTAAATACCTCCTCAGCAGGAGATCACATCATCGGGAGGAACATCCCCAATACTGAAGTTTTTAGTTTCTGCGCAGTTGAATAGATCACTATAATGCTTTCTCCACAGCTCCACAATATTATCAGGCCCTGTAACTCCCTCAACACTAAAGGACAGAGGAACTTTAGCAGCATTCATAACCTGAATTTCTTTCCAAAAGTCCTGCACATCATTTTGCAACAATTTTCGCACTAAGGAGTCAGCCCTCAGTTTATACTCCCTTCTTTTTATGTACCATACAGCACGTTTAAATTGCTTATCCATCAATTTTTTATGCTCAAATACAGGTCCGGTCCTTGGTTTACCCACAGAAACCCAATTTAAAAAAGCCACTTTAGCCTGCTGGTGATGTTTCCTTACATACTCATTCCATCCAGGTCGGGCATTTTGTTTTTTAAAACTTCTTTTAGTAAATGGCATACTTGAATCTTTTAATCCAGCCACAACTAGATCATACATCTTACACACGTCCTCTCTATGATTCAGATTTTCACAATTAACATTTCCACACATAAGAGCATTATATGGAATTGAGATATTCCCAAGATTCCTCTCAGTCAGGTAACAATAGTGCAGTAAATCACTCTCTGTGAGCTTTTCCCACCCCACTTTCCCATCACCCATGTGAGTATCATGAGGGGTTAAAGCAGGTAGACTCTCCACATTTAGTGTAACAGAGACAGGCATGTGATCCACAGTTGCCATCCCATACATGATCTCTAAGTCCACTATACCCTCCTGAGCATCCGCCGTACTTATGCAGTGATCAAGCCAAGAGGTTGTTACGGAAGCCCTGAACCGCAACCTAAAAAAAAAAAAAAGTCAGTAAAAAAATAAAAAAAAATCTGTAAAAAAAAAAAAAAAAAATCTAGCATTTCGAGATTAAAGTCGAACTGTTTCGAGATTAAAGTCGAAATGTTTCGAGATTAAAGTCGAAATGTTTCGAGATTAAAGTCGAAATGTTTCGAGATTAAAGTCGAAATGTTTCGAGATTAAAGTCGAAATGTTTCGAGATTAAAGTCGAAATGTTTCGAGATTAAAGTCGAAACATTGTGCATTCATAACAGTGCGCGTCCACTGGCTCAGAGCGCGCGCGCGTGTGTGTGTGTGAAGTCGAACTGCCATGGATAAACACAAAATAGTAGCTTTTTACTTTTATCTGAATTACTTATCTTACTTTATCGTTATAAAATATAATGCGCCGGAATAGACTTTAGCCTATAGGAAAACCAACACGGAAAACACTTTTCAGACTGGATGAGAATTCCAGCTTTATGAATGAATGAATGAATGAATGAATAGGGCATTTATAGCGCTTTCATGCCTACACTCAAAGTGCTTTACAATCATATGAGAATCTCTCCTCAACCATAAGTGGTTATTAAATCTTAGGAAATCACAGGATCCGGCCAAATGATTGGATACAGAATGATGCACTTAAAATGTATACAGAGCGGTACGTTGAAGAGGGAGACCGAACAGTTACTGTTGTTGTGTTTTCGACCCAGATAGTGTTGACTAGACGAGCACGAAAACACCTCAGAAACACTGCCACTAGCACGTGTGACGTGTGTAGATTTTGTTGAAAGCCCAGATAAAAGTAAAAAGCTACTATTTTGTGTTTATCCATGGTTCGACTTCACACACACACACCAGTGGAGGCGCACTGTTATGAATGCACAATGTTTCGACTTTAATCTCGAAACATTTCGACTTTAATCTCGAAACATTTCGACTTTAATCTCGAAACATTTCGACTTTAATCTCGAAACATTCCGACTTTAATCTCGAAACATTTCGACTTTAATCTCGAAACATTTCGACTTTAATCTCGAAACATTTCGACTTTAATCTCGAAATGCTAGATTTTTTTATTTTTTTTTTACAGATTTTTTTTTTTTTTTACAGATTTTTTTTTTTTTAGGTTGCGGTTCAGGGCTTCCGTAGGTTGTATTCCAGGCTTCACTGACATATGTATAGCTATCACTTGGCAAGAAAACCTTACTTGACACGTTTAGCTTATTGTCTTCACAAAACTGGATTAAATGCTGACCAAATAAGGACTTCACATCAGAAATGTCGGCATTAAAATCACCCATTACATAAATACAAGTACATTCACTTTCTTCTATAAAAGAACCAATAAAGGCAAGTCTTTGCAAATAAACAGCTTCATTATCATGACATTCAAATGGTGTGTAAATATTCAAAATAATAAAAACATTATTGCCCAAAATAAATTTTACACCTATGCACCAATCGACATTCAGTCTAATCACACTAATAACTGGATCATATTTCTTTCGCCACAATATGGCCACACCTCCAGGTATTCGACCACGCACTATCCCCAAGCTCAAGTCTGTTGTAGACTTGTTGGAGTTAAGCCCCTCCAAATCTTGCTTCGAGAGCCAAGTTTCCTGTATACACAGAATATTAGTGTTCTCAAGCAGTTGATCAACAACCAACAGGGGCGGGTCCACGTGGTGGCCAGGGGGGGCACCGGCCCCCCCTGAAATTCGATTGGCCACCCCAGGTGCCCCCCCTATAAGATGTCTTGTGATTGGTTCATTTTACGGCCAAACAGTTTATAGACTCTACGGAAGTTTGTGATTCAAAGAAGTGCAGCGCCAGAGAAACAACGGTCAACATATTATTACTAATGCTGCGTTGCGTAGTGTGAGCGGAAAGTGAACGTGTTCGCCGGGCTGGTCATGTTAGCGCGAAGGTAGCTGTGCATCCCGGCAACGTCAGTCCCCTCATCAGAGCGGTGTTTTCAGCGGCTGGACTGAAGCATTTGTTTACACTCGACGCGTCCGCAAGCACGCGCAGTCTGCAGAGACTCGCGCTCACGCGCTGAAGTGGCAGGCGAAAGTGTAAACAAGGCTTGAGGGTCACCATACAGGTTGCGGTCGCGTCTGACCCCAGATCATGTCATCAACATGCTTATCTTTCTCAACAAAAATCAGTAGACTGGAGCAGAAGTTGTATGCGAGTTATTTTTTATGAAGCTTAAAGTAGCCCATAGAAAGTAGCCTAGCCTAATTGATTGTCAGGTAGGCTAATCTCTCTCACCCTTTCTCGACTCCGTGCCTTATGAGTTTCATGTTGACAAAACCTGTCAGATCTAAATGTTATTATATCTTCAAATTTAGCCTAACCAAACGCCCAGTTTAACTGCCACAAGTTGATCATCTTGTAATAAAGATCTAATCGAGGAAAAACACGCTTTATTTTTGTATTTTCATTGCATTTTTAATTTATAAAAAGTGAAATATAATAAATTTGAATAAAAAAATATTAATGATTAATCGATAGTCGATCGTTAATTCTTCCGACGATCGACTAAGAAAATTTAATCGAATGCCCATCCCTAGTTCAGTCAAAGTTTAATAAAACACAATAAAAGTATAATACGCTGGGCGCTATCAAACAAATTAATAAACACTGTCATGGTGATTTTGCATATTTTGTATCAGTTTATTTTGTGACAGTGAGTGACCACATTATAATAATTGTCTGGTGACACGTACGTTACTTGTTAATGCATGAGAGTAAGACAGTTAGATAGTCAGTTAAATTGTGAGTCCTAACTTAGTAATTTCTACGTGAAATGACAGCCCTAGAAATGACATGGATGCATTCTGTGCATTTCATTCACAATTTGAATTGTTTTTGTTGATATTGAGAATAACAGACAAACATAAGTGTTTCTTTTTTGAAGGCAGGGAAGAGAGCAGTGCCAAGCCATGAAAAGAAGTAAAGATATAGGGAGTTTCTTTAAAAAAAAAAAAAAAAAAAAACACACACAAGTGTAGAGGCAGAAGCAACTGAAGAAAATGTCAGGCAGCAAGAAAAATTGTCACTGGAACAGAATCAGCCAGCAAGGAATCAACAGGCCAGACAGACAGTGATTAATTATTATTATTTGAAAGAGATTGTGAATAAAACTACTGTATATTGTAATGGCAAAACTAATTAAAAGAAAATAGTTGACCTTGTTTCTGCTTCTAGGGTTTTAAAATTGCTCATTATTAAAATTGCTTTTATTTTATAAACTTGTTAGTTTTATAAAAACACTAAAAATAATAAACACTGGCTCTCAAATTTAACTTAATGGACAGGGATGCCAAAACTAAATTAATCAAAAAATGTGCTTTATTACTACATTTGTTTTCAAGTAACTTTATTCAAGTTAAAAAAATAATACAAATCAATAGGATTTATGTATTATACTGTAGAATTTAGCTTTTTTTTTCGGTCACTGGTGGCCACCCCATTTGGAGGCAGTGCCCCAGCATGGCCCCCCCACTAAAAATGCTCTAGACACGCCCCTGACAACCAACCGCCGGGCTTTGTCCGCTGCATTTTGTCCTAGTCGCAGACCCCGAGTGTTATGTTACGACCCTCATAGATATTTAAATCAGAGGCGCATTCATCTCTGCATCCCCAAAAGCCACTATTGCCTTGGGTTTACGCACTTCATAGTAACGTCGCACAAATGCACCCTCTGGCCACAAAGCCGGGTCATACATATCTTTAACATCATCACACTCTGCAACAACTTTAAACGAGCTGTATCTACTCTGTGATGAGTCTATCTTTGTGCAGGTAACTTCGCGACCAAGTTTTTTTCGTAGGTAAAATGAGAGCGTGTCTGCCTCTAGTTCAGGCGCAAACCTCGTAGCAAAGACACTCACCATTTTCGTCCTCACTGTTCGAATGCTACTCCCCGGGCCGGTTCCAACAATGCCACTTCTCTTTTCCCGTTGCTGTGGCCTATTCAGTCGGGGCTTAGGTCTCCCCGAGGTAGCAGCCGAGTGAGGTCTGTGACGTTTGGCTACGGTACTCCATAAAGCAACTGCAGTCGATGTGTTAGCACTTTCCGCTGTGTGCGCACTATACATAGGCTGAGCCGGTGCAATTATTGATTCCTAGGTTTATTTTGTTATGAATAAACAAATGTGCAATATATAAAGGAAAAACCTTACAATTAAAGTTGTAATGTTATAATGTTCAAGTTTTTGTTCTAAAAAAAGAAAGATGCACACAGAAAATGACTCTAATATGACCAAATTGATTGATTCGAAGATATTTAGTTTGTTACAAACAATGTGCAATCTGTAAAACAAAAACCTCAAAATTATAGTTGAAATGGTATACTGATGGAATTTTTTTGACCTTGAGAAAAAGCTTAAAGTATAGACCAACAAATTGTATGTTTATTAATTTATTTCATGTTGGTACATTTTTGGGAAGTACACCTGTTTTGGAATGGACAAAAAAAAAAAATCACAATGAAAGCAATTATATAAAAACATTTTTTCATTTGTTTTCATTTATAGAAACCTCATGAGCTGGGAAAATGTAGTTTTATATTTTTCAGAAACTTAATTCAGGTCTGAGGGGGTTAATTTTGCATATTTGGCATAATTCAATATTGGCAAATCTTAAATGTACAACTACATACAAATCTAATACAATGTGAGAAATAAAACACCAGTTTTAAAAGATGAGATAAAAAAAACAGTAGTCCTAAAGATAACAGTTGGAAAACAGTTTCTCTGTCTAATGGAAAACTAGTTTAACATTAGACAGAACATTCACTGTATGTGTACTGAAATATGTATGTGAAACCTTGGTAAGACTTTACAAAAGTTACATTTATTAAGTAATAATTAAAAGGAAAATAGCATTTACAGCATTTAGCAATCTTGATCACTTTTATATAAATAAATGTCAATTTATACAACTTGAAAAGTTTTATATATATATATATATATATATATAAAATTAGAAATGAACAATGATTTTGTTTTTTTTAAACGCTCAATGTAATTTCATGTTAGCAATTGCAAAAAACTCTTGGTGAACATATTGAAACTTATTGTAAATTATTATCAGTTTATTAAGTAAAGGAGATGTAAAAATAATTTCAGCACTTTCTACAAGACACATTTTTGCCTTTGAATAAACATACAAATTTAAATAATCATGCTAGAACCAGAAATTTCTGATATTTTTCCAGTTCGACAACATCACAGCTCACTCACTCAAAGGCACTGAAATCGCTGGGCCTTTTGGATCATCAAAGCGGTCCATGGTGTGAATCTGCATGATCATGTGCAGGCCGTAGGTAAGAATGAGCACCATGAGCAGAGAGGTCAGCAGGCCCATCCAAATCCCCGGAGTGAAGAACCCTGCACAATCGCTGGCATACGAGAACATTTCACCTGTAACGTTGAAACCTTGTATCTGTTGGAAAGAAATGATGCATCAATCAGCTGCATTTTTTTGTGCACTGCAATTCAGAATTTTCACATGACATTATGTCACATCCTTGTAGGAATGCCCATCTAGAGGGTAAAACGTTTTTACCAGGTTTGTACTAAGTACAAATGTAATAAGACAGTGACATTAAAAGACCACTTTTAATAAACACCTTATTGAATGAGCACAAAAGAAGATAAACCCCACGTGCAGTTTCTACATTAAGAGGTTTCCATAGCAAACCATTAAAGAAATGCTTAACTATTTAGTGTGTTGTGTTCATATTCTGGGTTCGCCTATGTTTAGTATGGATAATCAATGAGGCGCATTACTGAATTTGTTTTTTTAATAACACTGGTTTAGATAACATGAACTAAGAATGAATACTTCTACAGTATTTATTCATCTTAGTTAATATTAATTTTTAAAATGTACTAATACATTATTAAAACCAAAGGTTGTTTGTTAACATTAGTTAATACACCATGAACAAACAATTAACAGCTGTATTTTATATCAACTAATATTAATAAATACTGTAACAAATGTATTGCTCATTGTTAGTTCATATTAGTTAACACATTAAACTAATTAAACTTTTTGTAAAGTGTTACCCGCATTTTAGAATGTCCTGCTGTTTTTAGTGAATGAAACTGCGACAGGTGCTGTTGTATATGGATTATATGTGCCCAAAACCTGCACTTTGTTGATCTTTTTGTTTTTCTTCTTTTAAGAGGTAATCTAAATATTCGTGGCTTGAAACAGATGGAAAATTGACATGCCTGTTCAATGAATGTTTTTCTCTCCAGGTCTCCACGTCAGTCATGGATCTGTGAACTATAGTAGTACCTGAAAATCAGTGAAGGTCAGCTTCCATTGGGTGGCGTTGTCCGTAGCATTGCGAGGCACCAGCAGGGGGCTCTGAACACTGCTTACGTTCTGGCAATGGAAAGAATACTCTGCAGGAGCGTAGATACCACCACTGGCGTTAAAGATCGCCCTCTGTCCGTCATACTCCAGCACCACCTGCTCCATGACCGTCCAGTTGCGAGCAGACACAGGAAAGAAGATCTTGCGCATAGCAAAGCTTTAGGGAAGTATTAAAAAAGTCAAATAGTCAAAAGTCTCTTTTAGAGAGCATGCACATCAAATCCAACAGCAGCAGCGAATCCTGTTCGTCAAAACCACAAATGATCAATGTCAGTGGACGGATTATGTGTTAAATACTTACATAAGCTTGAAGGATTGGAAACTCAGAACACTTTGGTAATTCAGGACGAGTCTGAAAAACAAATATTTGATACGTTTAAGAAACAGCAGTGAACGATGTTGAAATGTATACTGATTACTGCTTGATAATGCTTGTTCTAACCTTGACAGTGTTTCATTGCAAACTGAACCAGTCAGGTCAGGAGCTGCAGAAGAACCATTAAAAATGTCTTTTCCCAAATCTATTTCATTTCCTTGGAAGCTAGCGAGGAGAGTGTCAGCCCATAGCAAGATGCAGGGTTGCCCCACTGTGTTGTTGAAGACAACTGGAGGTTTCACAGACGGCGATGATGGTGCCTGAAGTAGTGATCTGGCCATAAAATTTCCTGACATTACTGGGGTATCCTCAATGACCTATAGAAGAAGGATAAATTACAAAAAAAGACTCATAATTTAGAAACAATGTTAGCACAACTTACAAGACACCCATTGTTATTAAACCCCACTGGGTGTACAGTGTGAAATATGGTGTGAGAATGTTATGTATATTATGTATAAGTTCTGTATACATAAACTTGATAGCACAGATGACAATATTATGAGGATGCGCAATCTTATACCCTTTACGTATTGTGTGCTGTGTTCTTTCAGTCAATAACACCGACAACGGAAATAAAGACGTTAATGCAGGGTTTAGGAATGTACAGTGTGTAACGACAGTTTATGAACACCAGGGATTAATTGTTAACCATGGGTAAATTATGAACATTGAAAAGTGAAGCAAGATAACCAAGGAATCCATTTACCTGGGGTTTCCAATGAACCAGTGACTAATGACTAATTATTTCAAGTGTGAATGTGACAAGCCATATAGCGTGAGAGGCAAAAGAGGCAAAAGCATCTGCTAAATCAATAAATGTAAATCTGATCACTTACTCTGGAGGGCTTGAGGCCAGTGTATACAGCGGTGTAAGGCACGTCCTGAGACTTGAACAGATCAAGGACCTTTCCAATGATCTCATCTAAAAGAAAATAAAAGAAATATTACATACTATACCACAGCAATGCTGATGAACACATGGCATCAAATTAGAATTTAAACATATATATATATATATATATATATATATATATATATATAAAATTAATTATCCAAAAAGAAACATAACTACTCACCATTTTTCAAAAGCAATTCCTTTGATTGAGCCCTGATATTTCAACAAAGCAAAGTCAAAAGGGTTATTTTTTTTATTATTTATATAATATTATAATATTTATTCATTCTAGTGCAATGCCCGTGCAAAATCATTTTTTGTGTGTTTTTAGTAATTGTTGGTTTGGGATCTTTAAGTTGCTGAATAGCCTAGGCTACTATTACACATGAGCCAAAACTCTGAGAAAACTATAACATTAAGAATAAAATACCAGAATAAAATACAATATTCAGAATTAAACAGTGTAGCTGACTGACTGAGATTTCTTTTGAAAGACTGACTTTTTAAAAAAAAAAGAATGACTACTTTTCCAAAAGTGAATGGCTACTTCTTCAAAAAGGAATCGATACTTTTTCATAGTTCTATACAGTTTATATATAGTTTTTCGTAGTTCTATGCATAGTTATGAAACTGTATCGTTAAATTGTAATAAATGTTAATATTGTATTATATATTGTATAACTACATTTTTACACAACTTTTTCCAAAAATCGCTACTTTTTCAAAAAGAATTGCTACTTTTTCAAAAATAATTTAACAAAATAATAACAAAATAAAATAACTCAAATTAAAGTTTGAAATCCATCGCAATGGTTCGAGATATTCGATTAACAGACAGACGTTCCCGTAATTTATAGATAGATTTGAAATATTTTTCATTTTAATTTTAGCTTAAATTTTATTTATTTATTGTGCTTTTGGAATTTTTTTGAAACATTTATATTTAGCTTTCATTTATTTTTATTTTTTCAGTTTTAATTAATTAATAGTAATTTTAATACTTCAACTTATTTTAAGTTAGTGAAGTGCAACATATCAAATTATCAGAACTAAGTTTTTAATACAATACTTATAATTGATTTTATTTCAACTTTCTAATTGTTTTTATTAATAAGAAAAAAAAACTGCAAACAGAACAAAGAAGGGTAGTTAACATTATTGAAATTCAGAGTGCCTTGCAAAAGCATACAGACATAAACCAATTCCATCATTCTACTGAAATTTTATGCTTTTGTATTGTTTTTGTTTTTTTGAAGCTCTGAAACACAATTTGGCATCGCAATGTGGATTTGGACAATTTTGAATTGATGAAACTCTGTATGTAATATAAATAGCATTACAGAACATCTTACCCAGCAGTGTAAGGGAGATGGACAGCCAGCAGTGAAGGCTGTGCGGTATTCGGCTTGATTTCCTTTAGGATGCTTGGGTTGATGTGGACTGCTGGGATACCCAGCTCTCCCTGGAATAGTTCCAGGACTGAATCCGATGCAGACCAGTCCAATGCTGGCAGCATCAGAGGACTAGAGGATGTCTGAAGTGCTGACTTGAATACCAGGAGAGAAAAATTGAAGAGAATTTTAAAGAAAAATCTAGACGTGATATTTTGAGGATTAAAAATTATAAAGGGCACACCCACCTCTACATTTAAAAAGACACTGTCTTGTTTGTTCCCAAAAACTCCGCCGTACATGGTGAAGTCATCTATACTTAGCTATATAGTGGGGAGAGCAGGCAACAATAGTCAGTTGTTACATGACATGGCATAAATGTTTGGTATGTTTTTTTAATATTTTACAAATATTATAATTTATATATATATATATATATATTTATAAAATATATATATACTTTGTATATATATATATATATATATACACACACACTCACAGTCGTGCCCAGAATTAATCATACCCCTGGTAAATATGATCAAAAATGGCTCTAAAAAATAAAACTTCATCGTTTGTCCTTTTGATCTTTCATTCATAAAATTGGCAAAATCCTAACCTTTCGTTTAAGTAAAAGAATTGAAAGTGGGGGGGAAATCACATAATAAAATAAATGTTTTTCTCCAAAACACATTGGCCACAATTATTCATACCCCTAGATTTTTTTATGAATAAAATATCTATGAAGTATATTCCCATTAATATTTACCTTTTTTTACATGAAATTGTCCAGCCATGACTTCTTGTTTCACAGGAGTTTAAATATGAGGAAGCATAAAGGCCAAATTCCCTGAATCATCCATTACAGTGAATAAAACCAAAGAACATGGTTCTTCTGATGTGCATCAAAAGATTGTTGAGCTTCACAAAATAGAAAGTGGATGTAAGAAAATAGCTAAAGAATTGAAAATTCCCATTTTGACCAGCAGGGCAATAATTAAAAAGTTTTAATCAACTAAAGATGTTACTTAATAATAAATAATTTCTGCTAGAAATATTATGATGGGCCGTGGTTGGATATTCCATCTGGACAATGATCCAAAACAAACATCAAAATCAACACAAAAATGTGTTAGGGAGCACAAAATTAAGCTTCTGCCATGACCGTCCCAGACCCTGACCTGAACCATATAAAAAATGAGTGGTCTGAACTGAAGAGAAGAAGCACCAACATGGATCTGGGAATCTGAAGGATCTGGAGAGAGTCTGTAAGGAGGAATGGTCTCTGACCTCTTGTCAGGTGTTCTCCAAACTCATCAGGCATTATAGCAGAAAACTCAAAAAGGAGATTGCAAAAAGGTATTTAATAAAAGGGTATGAATAATTATGGCCAACGTGTTTTGGAGAAAAACATTTATTTTATAATGTGATTTCCCCCGCACTTTCAATTCTTTTACTTAAACGAAAGGTAAGGATTTTGCCAATTTTTTTGAATGAAAGATCAAAAGGATAAACAATGCGGATTTATTTTTTACTGCCATTTTTTTTATAATATTTACCAGGGGTATGATTAATTCTGGTCATGACTGTATATATATATATATATATATATATATATATATAGTACTTTTAGTATTTAAAAGAAAATTAAAAAAAAACATTTGATAGCTATATTTCAAATACCAAAAACGTGTTCTATAAATTTATAGTCTTGTCATTGAAACATGTATAGTCTTGTAATTTTTCCAATAACGACATTGATTCAGATTACATATACACTGATAATACCTACCAATCATACTTGTTTGAGCCAATGTTTCTCTGGTGTTTAATATTGCAACTTTTGTCATGTCAATGCACAAATGATCACATTTGTACTGTAATGAAATACTGGTATGTCCAAGGGAAGATGAATGGGGAAGTATGACTGTGGCTCAAAGTCACACTATACTGACAAGTCCAGTATCAACGAGAGTAAAAATATCTGAATTAGAGGAAGAAGCTGCTTTACTAATAATTCTGCAATGTAAAATACATTGCTCCTACATTGATCACACAGTAAACTGTTTTTATATCCCACTTTATCTCTTAAAGCAGATCAAAACACAAGAATGCATTAGGGTGGCATTATCTCCCCCACATGTTAAACATATGAAGGCTTTTTACCTGATCCTGTAAGAAGAGCAGCACATTGTGAGGAGCAGTGGACAAGGCAGATTTCAGATAAGACACCAGCTGCCCACCAGACACAGCCTGACCAGCTGCTGGTTGAGCCAGATGTGGCATACTGTAGCTGTATTGACACAGACATCATTCAGTTTGCAAATCTTCTCAACAGAAACAGGATGACATGAAACTTTGTCCACAGTAATCAGCCTCTAACAAGCCCTTTGTTTCCAATTTATCGACAGTCTACCAAGTCACTAGTGAAAGTTGATTCGGCTGCCTGAACACATATAAGAAAGCCACAGCAATGTTCTGGTGTACTATTTAACAATGTAAAAGCAATATTCCAAAAAAACAAACGTGTCACGTACCCATTACTGGTCCACATGAGCAGAGGCACTTGAGCATAACAGCTATAAATCGAAAAGATAAATAATAAAACTGAAGTAAAGGCCATTGTCGACAGACTACTACGCCGCACTCCTACTTCCGTCATTATTAGGGAGAGTCACGTGAATGTCAGAGCGCTGATGATCACGTGACTCTGTTTTTTCATTCTTCTATCATGTGGTTCCCTTCTGACTCGATTCGTTCCTATGATTCGTTCTCGTCTCTGAGCAGCGCGCAGGCGCAAGATGATCTTATGGATATTTGTATTATTTTTTCTAGGGCAACGTGTTTGAAAAGGAAAACGAATATACACTGTACAATCATTAATTTAACTTCATCATTAATATCTATCTATCTATCTATCTATCTATCTATCTATCTATCTATCTATCTATCTATCTATCTATCTATCTATCTATCTATCTGTCTGTCTGTCTGTCTGTCTGTCTGTCCTCAGAAAGAGAAGGTGCAGAGCCCCGCTGTACATTGTACAAAAAATAAACTGTAAAAAAAGGTTGCCCACATTGAAAACTATTTATTTATCAAAAAGGTTATTTTATTCAAACTGCACGATCCCTTTTACTGTATGAATCAATCTTGGTCAGCCCTCGCTATTTTTCACCTGGAGTGTAATAGGACTGTACTTTCAGGACCGCTTTATTTAGCTGAAATAGGCTATGACAGCCTCTGTCATATATTTTCATTTTAATCAAGCAAGCTTATCTTAACAGATCCCTTATTACTATGAGCATTAATATAAAACAAGAATTTGCGTTTAGCACTAAACACAGCTCTCACCTTTATCATCAGCACTTAACTGTAATTCATGCGTTATTGAGAAAATCTTCATCCTCAGTGTTGTTGGCGGAGGGATATCTGATAATGTGACTGCACCCTGTGCCATTCAGCTGTAGGATGGGGACATGAAAAGGAAATAACTTAAGACTATTCGGGATTTGAATTATCGCTATTTTTTGGAGCACTTGTACTTGTGGCTGATTTGTAATAGTGGGTTGATGACATTCAGAACAACAGTGATCCTCTCCGTTTTAGGAGGTGCACTATATTATTTTGCGAATGTGTCCGCACCGCTGGAGCCCGTGCTGCGGTCAGGGCCATCTTTGGTTGTTCTCGCCGGTCGCGACTCGCACCACAGTCAGTGAACAATTGTGATACGTATCAAATCATTCGAGCGATAACTGTTTGCAAAGAGTTCGTTTTACTGTCGGTAATAGGACAACAGACTGATTTTGCATAAATATTTCATTGCATCAACACCGTTTTGCAGATTTTTTTTGCAGCGGAAATTTGGCTAAAGAAGGGAGATCCACTGTAATAACGTTACAACATGGATGAGGAATATGATGTTATCGTATTGGGCACCGGACTCACAGTGAGTAACGCATTCAGGTCACTAATGACTCAGATGAAACAGATGATGATATTGTCGATTGATGCTCGTATGCTTATGCTGTTATCAGAGATGTGACTGTAGGAATAGATGCTTTGCGTTAGATTGAACCTGAGGGCCTATTGCTGACGCATCCTTTGGACCAGTATACTGTGTGTAGTGATCCAGTATTTATCGTCATTTCTACCTGTATACAAGTGCAATCCTTCCCAATTACGTCTTCCCCCGCAATTTCAAAGCCATTGCGGCTGCATCATTACATTGACATGACAGCGGTGATTAAAAAGTAATGACTGATTCAGTGTCTGGTTCTAAGGAGTGGCATCAGGTATCCCGTTTGCTCGTGCGTCGAAAGAGGGGAACATAATGTGTTTAGAGCATATATTTCGCCTTTTACGGGGTCGCCAACGCCGCGAAGCTGTATTGTGCTTAACTGATGTCAGTTCATAGGTTCCTTGCAATTCATCCGTTTTGGACAGGGTTTAGTGGATTTTTTTGTTATTGATATATTTTAAAGGGCCAAATTGAAAAAAAAACGGGAACGTGATATAGGAAAAATACGTGCAAAATGCAGCATTACTACTAATCAAAAGAACGATAAAAACAGATATGTTTTTACATTATACGTTTCTCTATTTTTTCTCATGGAGGATTGTGGGCTGATCTGGGCTGCGGCTCGTGGCTGGATGGGTGTAGCGGTGTCCGAATCAGCAACGAATTGTTCTTTAGAGTCGAATCTTTTCAATTAATCTACCCGAGGGGTTTCGCAGTTATCGAACAGACGTTTTTTTTTTTTTAAATACGTACTGGAAATATGTTTACGATTTGATTATATGATAGTTCTAGCACACAAAGAATTGAATTTAAAAAAAAAAATCAGCCAAGATGTAAATTATAGTAGCCTGTTTTAATGTAAATATCGATCATATTTAGGTTCTAGATTTTTTTTCACGGCTGGAACAAACTGAACTGGAACTCTCAAAATTACAATAATCATATTTCACGAAATTGGCCCCGCTAGGATGTCAGAATGACGTAAACGAATCATAGAATAATTTGGTTTGAGGACCGCTTCATTACACCGAGAACTGTTTAAATGAACCGATTCGCGGAAATGACTCGGACTTTCCATCACTAGTTGGGTGGGGTGACTCGCATCCCAGTGTTCAACGCGGAAGTCAAGGCTATACCGGCGCACATCTCAGCATATATATATATATATATATCTTTGGTATATATATATATATATATATATATATACATATATATATATATATATATAAATCCATCACAGATTATTTCAACTGAATGATGTTTATTTGTGTAGGAATGTATTCTCTCTGGGATCATGTCCGTGAATGGGAAGAAAGTTTTGCATATGGACAGAAATCCATACTACGGTGGTGAAAGTTCCTCTATCACACCCCTGGAGGAGGTCATTTATTACTTATTTCATGTCTGCTTGATTTTACACACATTAACCATGAAATGATTTTGTCGAAGAATAAAAGTATAATAAAAATCTGTGTATTTCTACATAAATTAATATTCTATTCTATATTCATTTTAAATGTATATAAAAAATGAATAGTATGTACTTATTAAAAAAATATGAATGGACACCCTTTACAAAAATATTATCATATGATATTTAAATGTTGCATTTATCCTTGTTTTTTATGCATGCACTCACATTTTACATGCCTTTTTTTCTCAGCTGTACAAGAGATTTGGGATTTCAGACAGCCCCCCAGAGTCAATGGGCCGAGGAAGAGACTGGAATGTGGACCTTATTCCTAAATTCTTAATGGCCAATGGTAAAAATACTTATGTAGCATAATTGCTGGTGTGAGAATATTTTTCGAAACATGTTTGGGGATTAGATTGTTGCCCCTTAATTCATGTAATTTTGTAATTTTTCTGTTAGCAACTTTCTGAATAATGATGCACAATCACATTTTGTCATTGTTATCTTCCTTAAGGTCAATTAGTTAAGATGCTTCTATACACTGAAGTGACCAGATATCTTGACTTCAAAGTGGTTGAGGGAAGCTTCGTGTATAAAGGGGGAAAAATCTACAAAGTGCCCTCTACTGAGACAGAGGCACTGGCTTCAAGTGAGTACAGCTACACTGGAAAGAAAATGGTGTAGGATTCTTTTTTACTCAGATATTGCTTGTAAATTAATAAATAATTACAAAAGAAATGGCAAGTAACACACTGAATTGAAATAAAATTTTGAAGTAGAAAGACTAAAATAGTATTTTCGTGTCAAACGTACTCCAATTATCTTTTATTTATAACTTCGGAAAAGTTTTTTTTTTTTTTTTTTTTTTTTTTACAGTTTAGTATATTGACTGTAGGAATAAATCAAGAATTTATATACAGACTTGTATAGATGACACAAAATATGTGTTGCTTAGACCTAATGGGAATGTTTGAGAAGAGACGTTTCCGGAAGTTCCTAGTTTTTGTGGCCAACTTTGATGAGAATGACCCCAAGACCTTTGAGGGTGTCGATCCCAAACTTACAACAATGGGAGAAGTGTACAAGAAGTTTGACTTAGGACAGGACGTCGTAGACTTCACTGGACATGCCCTGGCCCTCTACAGGACAGATGAGTAAGTGTCAGTGTTACAAAACCTCATAGTGTATACAAATCTTATAAAACATTACTTAAAGCAACACGCTACAGCCATAATCATTTTTACACATTTAAGTTTTTTACTACACTTCATTTGTTTATGTCTGAAGATTTTAATAACAACAGATCTTGTAAAAGGCCATTTCATATCTATATTCTGAAAGGTTTTTAGAGAGGGGTCTTATCTTATATCATTTGCCTTAATTATTTAACATTTTATTCCTGTCCGAAATCAAATTATTATTGACCTTTATTTAACCAGACAAGCAACTTAAGAACAAGTTATTTTTTTTTAACAACAGCCTGGCCGGAGAGTTAAAATGTCCTCAAAGACACATTAACATATTAACACACACATACATTCTTTTAAAACGTCCCTACTATATAGTATTCGACAAACAGTAGGCGATTAGTCCCTGGATGAGTTACTACTTACAGTAAGATTCTATCCCACGAGGCCACTGGAGGGGATTTATGAATGGAAGTGAATCAATGCAGCTAAAGCTGGTAGGTCACATTACAGTAACAATATGGTGAATGTAGTATGTCTGAATTTCATTCATATAGAACATACTTTTTTAATGGTTGCGCAGTAAATTCAAATGTAGTACCTACTCAGACAGTACACAATATTGGATGCAGTGATGGTGATTTGTTTTCTTTTTTTCTAGTATTTTTTTGATTTATAGAGTCATTAAAAATATATATCCCCTCTGTAAAAACTCTCTAACCCTCTAACATCCCCTCTGTAAAAACCTTTAACTCTAATGTCAACCAAAAAATATTTCTAATACTAAGCAGCAGTACTTTACAGTGATTAAGCTACAGGGTGTCATCTATTATTCATTCACCTGATGTGTCTTGGCTTAATGTCAACAAATAACAATGAAGTATTTTGCATTGATATTGAATTGAATTCCTCCTAGTTACCTGGAGCAGCCGTGCCTGGAGACCATCAATAGGATCAAACTCTACAGTGAATCTCTGGCACGTTACGGAAAGAGCCCCTACCTGTACCCCCTGTACGGACTGGGGGAGCTGCCTCAGGGGTTTGCTAGGTTAGTGGTCCCTCCCACACCCAATCATTCTCAAGTAATCATGTTGAGTGTCACTGTGAAGCCCTTATGTTTTAAACATGGGCTTTTTGAACTTACAGGTTAAGTGCTATTTATGGAGGAACATACATGCTGAACAAACCAGTGGATGAGATAGTGATGGAGGGAGGACATGTGGTGGGCGTGAAATCAGAAGGAGAGGTACTTTTTTTGCTTAGTTTTTGAAGTGGGATATGACCATAAACTGTAAAAGACGACATGTCTTCACTTCCTTCCACTGTAGAAAAATAAAGCCAAAATGTCCCAGAAATGGCAGCTGCCATCTTGTGCTGATGACATCATTTGGAGCCAGAGTCTCTGCCGTAGCGATCGTGAGGTGGAGCCGCGGTATCAAGGTCCCGCCCAAACTCCCGCAGACTCAATCGCAAGCAAATCTGCCAATCATGAGGCTACATCTCATTTTTATAGCATCAAATAATTAACTAAAACGAACATTTCAACATATATCAGCGTCATAAGAACTACTTAAATTGACAAAAAATGTGCAATTTTTTTCAAGTTTGTCTCATGTCCCAGTCGTTTACTTGGAGAGGGCGGAGTTAATGACCTATACTGCAGCCAGCCACTACGGGGCGATCAAAAATGTTTTGGCTTCACTTTTCAGGACGTGTGCGGCCCACTTGGATATAACAAACTTCTTTTATTGAACAAAATTAAGAAAATAAAATAATTTATTATTACAAAGGGATAAGGCGGGGATTTTCTTTGGAAAAGTTTGAGACAGAATTTATGTTTGAATTTCTTTTCCAAGGTTGCCCGATGCAAACAGCTCATCTGTGACCCAAGCTACATAGCGGACCGTGTGCACAAAGTAGGCCAGGTGATCAGGGTCATCTGCGTCCTCAGCCATCCCATTAAAAACACTAATGATGCCAATTCCTGCCAGATCATCATCCCCCAGAACCAAGTTAACCGCAAATCAGGTTTGTGAAAGCACTTGTTGATTCTTGTGGTATTTGTATAAAAGGGGAATATTTGCAGAGAATGATTTGCAGGATAAACAAAGATGCATGTGCATTCAGGTAGGCACTACTGTGCAGACACCACTAGAGGGTGCTGCTTACTTTTATTTAAAAAATAAGCTGACCTGCTTATGTCATGAAAAGCTCATGCTTATTTTGTTGTTATTTGCATGTAGATATCTATGTTTGCATGATCTCCTACGCCCATAACGTGGCGGCTCAGGGGAAATACATTGCCATCGTAAGCACCACTGTGGAAACATCTGATCCTGAAGCTGAAATCGAACCTGCTCTGGAACTCATCGAGCCCATTGACCAAAAGTTAGTTTACCTTGCTTTTTATAGTAAAAAAAAAAACAATATTAACGTAAGCACTAATATTCAGTTCCACAACACAACTGCAAATCTTGATTACAGTTTTGTCAATTATTTTAATGAAAGTTCTTATCAAACAACGTGGGTCAGAATAAGTTGACTATTTAGTTTTAACTACACTCCTCACTCATGGCTGCACTGCAGTCATTAAATGCAATGATTGTTTGTATTATTATTTTGTCATTTTTACAGGTTTGTGGCCATCAGTGACATGTATGAACCCACAGATGATGGGACAGACAGTCAGGTCAGCTTTTGTCTGTTATTTTAATATTCTTTATTTACTATTATCAGTGTTGGTGAAGTTACTTTTAAAAAGTAGTGTAGTATGTTACTCGTTACTTCTTTGAAAAAGGAATCTGTTACTTTACTTAGTTACCTACCATATGGAAAGTAACTTTTTAGGTTACTCGTTACTTTTGCATTACTTTTATATTGCTTGACTGGGCAGAACCCAATATCTGTTCCTAAATGATCAAAAATAATTTCTGGAAGCAATTATATTCAGGCTGTATTCTATGGAAGTCCTGAACTACCTGGTGAAGAAAAAAAGAAAATTTATCTTGTTATTTCGGCATAATAAGGGGACATTCTAATCTGTTGCGCGTGAACTGGAGTGCACCTCATCATAAATTAACCGAAACTCAGCGTATGCCTCATGGACATGATAAATATATCTCTCTCTCTCTCTCTATATATATATATATATATAAAGCTTGAAATGTCTTTAAACAAAACAAGGCATTTCTCTCTGTAGGCGTTCACTAAATGGCGATCCCTGTCAAATTCGCTGTCAAATCGCTGAAGACGTTTTTATTCAGAAAGGCGTTTTTGTACTGATTGTTTTGGTATTATTTTTAGTTACTGTTCTCCTGTCCAGCACTTTGAGATTCTTCGGAATGAAAAGTTTGTTATAAATAAAATATATTATTATTATTATCATTATTATTAAATCGGTCAAATTACGGAGATCGCTGTCAAATCTGTCCCTGGGAAAAGTAACGTTTCGCCGAATTGAAAAAGTAACTACGCTTCGTTACCAAATTTTCAGTAGAAGCGCATTACATTCCTTTTTACCCGAAAAAGTAGTTACGTTACTGTACCGCATTACACACAACACTGACTATTATAAAAATGAAAGCACGTTCAAAAAGTGAATAAATACTATAAATCCTTCCAGTTTAATAGCTCTAGATAACAGTAACAAAACTAGCTTTGCAGTAATTTCTTTTTTAAATTCTTGTGCACTTCTTGACCTCTTCAGTCAGAATCAGAAATATAACCAGTTTTGATGTCATTTCTCCAGATATTTGCATCCCGGTCCTATGACGCCACCACTCATTTTGAAACAACTTGTAACGACATCAAGGACATCTACAAGCGGATGACAGGCAGTGACTTCGACTTTGAGAACATGAAGCGTAAACAGAACGACGTCTTCGGCGAGGACGAGCAGTGAGGGGTGGAGAAGTGACAGAGGAGTGAAGAGGCAATGTTCAAATGGAGGGCAGAGATGGGGCGGGCTGAACGGGATTTACTGGGCTAGGTTCAGAGGTCGCGCAGAGCAGAATCGACAATGCAACGACGTTGTAAATCTCTTTCAACCAGCCTTATCTTTCCCAGAGTGCTCTTTGCTCATTGTCTCCACACCCCTTCGGTGTCTCTGTTCAGATACTATTACAGCACACAGACACACAAACGCTCTATCGCTCACATTCCACAACTCTGCACTACAAAGTGGGCTCACACCAACATGCTACTTTAGATTCTTACACAAGCAGTATGCATCGTTTGCGCAAAATATCCTGTTGAAGTGAAACACGTGTATTTTTGTTCTCTGAATATCGTCTTTGACTGAAGCCCATACATGTGAACGATTCCTTGAATATTGAAGGAGATTTCAAACGTTTTCTCATCCACTTTCGTGATGTATCCCCAACAGTCCTCAGACTGTTAGATAGCATACTGTCGTCACTTTGACATTTAACAGCTTCATGTGAACAGCAGCCTTCCTGTTCTTTAGGAAAGTGTCACTGACAAAAGTATAGTAAGATTATTAACCGCTCACCATTAAACACTACATTTTGACACTTGGACAAAGGATGTAATAGTATATGAAATGCATAAGGTTGTACGAAATTAAACCTGACTTTGCCACATCTAGCAATCAAAAACTGAACTGACAGTCTCATATCACCACATTTCCTATTCCTCACCCTTCTGCTCCTAAGTTATTTCATAGTTATTTAATTATTTTTTATGATTATTGGTGCATATTCAACGAAATTGAATGAGATGTATAATATGCAGTATAGAAGTGAATTGTAAGCCATTGACTTGTAACTAACATTACAATGTTAAAAATATTGTACGGCCTCAGAATTTCTAATGACCTAATTCTACATTCCTCATCCTCCTGCATTCATTTTGTTTGTAGTGAAAACCGATGTTATCAAATGCAAATGTATGCGAAAATACATAACACGTCAATCACTTAGTTTACGGGAAATGAGTCTTAAGAATGTGGAAGCAATTTTCACTTCCACAGCTGCAGAAGTTAATGATAATGTGAATTTAATGGGTATCAGATCTTCTGTTATTGATAGTAGCCATATCCTGTTGGTTTTCTGGCTTTTGTAAACCAGTCTGACTCCAGTCTACTAAATACTACATACATACTTTAACTTTCGATTGTGATGAACACTATGGATTTCTCTGTGTACTGTTAAGCTTTCCTCTGCATCTTAGATTTCTCTTCCATCTTATCAGCGATTGACACATGTAGTTTCTGCATTTACACTTGGCTATTTGAAACCACAAGACAAACTGACTGGTCATTTTCACCATTACTTACGGTATATCTCGATTCATGCTCGTTTTTGTTTCAAAATGAATCGAATTGCCATGAATAGTTATAGTAGACACTAGTCTGGACCAGATGATTTTGAATCCTCACCATACAGCTTTCAGTGTAGCATTTACAAGCATTGTCATGTTGTTTTCCATATTCGCCTTTACTGAGAAAGTTTTTTCCCCTTTTTTATTTTTAATGGAAAACAAGGAGTGTGACAGTTTTTTAACATTCCTGAAGTTTATTGGGCCAAAGTCACTTATGGCCTTATAGATTCACATAGAAGCATACAGGTCTTGAACTCTCTTCCTTAGTGCACAAATTAGATTGTGAATTATTGATAACTGGAATTAAATAGAATTACGCTGCATTGCTATATTTGTTATCTTTTGCACCTCTCCAGCATATTGTTGCATATGTTTGGATTAACTGTTTTGTACTGTATTTATTTTCATTTTGTCTTTCATTTTCAATGTTGAAACAACTAAACATCTTTAAAAAAAAACTGACACACAAACTCAACAATTTTAAGTTGTGAATTTCATCTCGTGTTTGAGCAGTCTTGTGCAACAAAAATAAATATGAATAAAACGAATCTTTCTTTGGTTATGTTTGATTATTTGCACATATGAAAGATTTCCTTTTCCTTACAGGACAAAGTAAAGCATTCAATACTCGTTAATAATGTAAAAATATTTTTAAATCACAATTCTCTCGTTATATTATTTCAAATGGATGCATATACACATTACATATATCTGTGCAAACTAACTGGAAGCTTAGAAGAAATATTTGATCATTGTGCAATAATCTCATCCCAACGCTATTATTTAATATATTTATTACATTTGAAATGGTTAATTTCGTGATAAAAAGGCACTGATATACACAACCATTCAAAAGTTTGGAGTTGGTAAGATTTTCAGCATCATTACTCCGGTCTTCAGTGTCATAAGATCCTTCAGAAATCCTTTTATGCGCAAGAAACATCAGTGTCAGTTGTGATACTTTTTATCAGGATTCTTTGATGAATAGAAAATTCAAAAGAACATTATGTTTTTGTAACATTTTTGTTGCAGAATGCATCTTTGCAGAATAAACACGTTCACTTCTTTAAAGCTGCAGTCCGCAATTTTCCCTCTTTGTCGCCACCTCTGTTCAAAATCTGCAATTACAGTTATTCGTAGAATTATCAACTTTACGAGAGTTGTACTTCGACACGGCACAGAGTGGATGAACACAATGTTTGAGGAGAGTGTGTGGCTGCCAGTCACCGTGCTGGTGTGGATATTGGCATTCAGAATCAGATTATTCTTTTTGGAAGTATGACCAACATAAGAATTTTCACTGGAAAATGTCATCTGAACTAGTAAGTAACATCCACTTTTGTTCTGACATTGCAGGAAATCGCGCTGAAAATCTAAAAATCGCTTATCATATCACGCAAAACCGTGCAAATTATACTTTGTTCACAAATAGTTAATGTTAACCGCAGCATTGCGTGACTTCATGTAATGTCCTTCCAATATGTATCCTTGTTTTCGCATGGGTCCGGTTGCAGTCTCTTTTTTTCTGTAAGTTAGCCACTCCGAACTCCGAATAAAGTCTTTTGCATTTTACAGCGGATGAGTCTCTAGTTGTCACTGGTGATTGTCGTTTAAATCTGTCTGGATTCGCCATCAAATTGATAAGTTTAATTATATCAAGTGCTGTGAGAAAAGGCTATAAATCTCCAACTCCAACATCCCCACGCAATATAGTCGACTAGCCGAGACTTTGTGTGTACAGATGTGACATAATGACGCAAAGACATACTCGAATCTCCCGCGGAAATCCACGAGTACCACTGGAGTTAAAAATTTTAATTAACATTGTAATTAACATTACAAGCTTACCGGTTTGATTCGAGCTTAGGCAAGCAGATAGTTTTGAACACTGGCTGGTTATGTATTTTCTCAAATATGTATTCTGGATCATTTTTAACCCCAAAAAAGTTATGGAGTGCAGCTTTAAGAAAAAATAAATTAAATCTTTCTGACCCAAACTTTTGAAAAGTAGTTTACCATTATGTTTAAATGCATATATGTGGACCAATCAATGCAAGAAAGCATCTTTCAATTCATCATAGTTGTGTGTATTCGAAGTCTCTGTTTTATTCCCGATCACTCGTTTGTTTGCACTGTCTAATAGCACAAGATTCAAGTTCCAGTGTGTTTTCTGTACCTTTTCTGTAGATGTTGAAATATGGTGTGCGGGTTATCTATTGGTGATCCACAACATAGCTCTCGTAGGACTGGCCCAGAAGTCTCTCTACATCCACCTCCGGCACTACCCAACATTGAGCTGAGTGACGCTTCCTGGATGAGTCTTTCAGATTCTTGTCTTGTAGAGTGACAGGAAAATGCTCATCTCCTTTCTTTATCCATCCCATGGCTAGCGAAGTGTTCTTATTTGTTTGCGCATGATGGAAACCCGTTTGATCCGTTGCCTTTATGACCTCTATATGGGTATGTTGAAATTGGCCTGAAAGTGGAAGAAAACACCAAAACAAGCTCATCACATGTAGGAAAATCAGTCTGAAAATCAATTTGATGTCTCACTAAATAAGATTAAAAACAAAATGCAGTGTTACCTACCCAACAGCCCTTGAGTAAGGTGAGAGAGGCCTTTTCCATTAGCAATATAGAAGCCCAGGTGCTCCATTTGAAAGTATTTGGGATGGTTGTAACGATGGAAGAGAATTAAGAACCGCACACCATCTCCGAGCTCAATCCAGCAGCTATGGTGCTCTTCAACAGTGATTCTCAAACTGTGCCGCTCCACATATCCTCTCTGATTGGTAGGCAGCGTCTCGATTTCCTTCCCTTCTGCCTCTACTACCACTGAGTCCAGTGTTAAAGTGATCACAACGGCACCTTTGGCAGCAGTGATAGAAATCCTGTCGAAGAATGTACGAGTACGATTCTTCATCCCCTCCTTAGAAGGAGCCATTATTAAATGCCCATCCACAATCACTCCTAATGGTAAGAGTCATAAAACAGGAATCTAAATAGCATCTCATTTAATTTATTCTTGTTTAGTTTCCATAAAATTTATAAAACCACCTTTGTCTGGGTCCTCAAGAAGCCGTAGTACATCATTAGCCCTGCCATCAATGGTAAAACACAAGTTCTGATGGAGCTTTGAGAGATGAACAACAAAATGTGGGTCGCCATCCACTTTCAAAAACAAGAAACACTGAAGTATGTTAGTGTATCCCTTCTATGTGATTACAATCAATTCAAATGCACAAAATGGATAAAGGAAGAAGGAACATGAAGCATTTCATGAAATATTATGTCCCAGAGTACATACCTGATGAGGAGAAGACTCTAACTGAACTTAAACTGGATGGATTGTCTGGGTCTGTTGAAACAATTAAGACACATAAAATGTGCGCTTCTGCTAAAAGCATTTAAAGGGTTAATAATGTAGGTACACCTCATTTATAAATATGTATTATTGAATATACAGTAAGCAGGTTGTTAAATTATGAATTAAGTGCTTACCAGCAACCTCAGCATCTGAATCTGAAAAAATAATGATCAAATCAAAAAATGTACATAACAATAATCTCAAGCGGCGGAAAAAAAAATTGACTGAGCAAAGATTCGTAATGTTTTAAACTCACATGTCTCATAATGAATGTTGTAGTCATAGTCGGAGTCATGTGCTATATCATAATCTGAAAAATAACATCATGATGACGCAGCTTTGGCTTAATTTCATTCGTGTTTAAGCAGGTATTTATTATTTTATATTTTGTATTATTGCCAAACTGATTTACCACTTTGTAGTTGAAAACATATTGCTTACCTTTAAGTTCAATATCTCCTTCAATATCACCTTTAAGTTCAAGTTCAATATCTGTATGAAAGATCATGAGACACATGATCAGAAGTTACAACATTGCCATAATGTTATTGTCATTTTTACATACTGTTATTTATGCATTTTACTATACTCGGCTTTATGGCCTGATGTGTATATTCAGTTCAAAGGGCACTGCGAATGGCATAGGAAACAGGGAATATTTATACATTACAGGACGTGAAGAGCGAAATATACTCATCAGTCACTGTGCATCACTCCAGTACCTGAAGAAGTTTGACTAAAGTAACGAGGTGAAAAGGTGTTGAGTTTCCGCCATTATTATCATTGAATTTAATTAGTCCCAGGTGTAGTTTTTCAGTGTGTTTTTTTCATAAGTATAAAGTAATTTTACATATTTAACAAATATTATTGAAATCATTCTACAGTTAAATAAAAGACAAATATTTATTTTATAATATTGGTTTGATGGCTCCTACAATAGGTTTGCATGCATCCAAGGTCAAAAAACACAATTTTCTCATACATTGCATAACACCACGTTTCTCAAAGAGTCTGAAAATGGTTAGTTTGAGATTCAGTCTCTCTAAGCTCCGCCTATACTGCTCTGACGGGTCAGATGGCCCAGTCTGTTGTGATTGGTCTACTGCTTACAGAGCATGTGGCCAATGACCATAAGCTGACATTATCCAAATGTGTTACATTGTTATATAGGCATGTAAGAGTAAGTACAATGGAGTTGCAGACAACTCTTTTTTTTGCCTTCACAAACAGCAATATTACACATTGCATAAAAGATAATTTAAAAAAAAAGCATAACAGGGGCAAACACAAACAGTGTCTAAAAAGGAGGAAAAAAACGATTGTATTACCTTTCCTCTGAATCTGAATGGACGAAGACACATCTGATGGACAGAGAAAAAATGGATTTTAGAGGTCCAAAAAAATGACCATCAAATTAATTGGTTATTCATTTGAAATGTATGTGACATTCAATTCAATTCCTAAATTCCATTCAAACAAAACAGCCAAATATCTGCAACACTGTGGCTATACATGTCGGCTTCTGCTCCTAAGAAGGAACTCACCCATAAAACGAGAGGCTTCCCACAACTTTGGTGCATCTGTCATTCCAGCCATATGCAGAAAAGTAGGAGACATCAGTGTGGCCACTTCCAGTTTAACATGAATGTCTGAGTTAGCATCTGATGTAGATGCTGTGGAGGTCAGTGTCTCTTGGCCTTGCTGAAGCGTTGTGAGTCCTGAGGTAGAAGAATTCTCAATGTCTGATGAGTCTTTCATCACAGATTGTGCAGTTTTGACTAAGGTGACTAGTGTTGTGCTTTTCACTGGTGGAGGGGAAGAAGTGGTTTTCGTCATATTGAGAGGTCTGTTTGAAATCCTAGCCGAGGCTTGTGTGGTTTTGATGGAGCTGGGAGGAGAGGAAGATGGCTTGCTGGAAAGTGGGGTAGTGGTGGTCTTGAGTGGTCCTGTAGTGGTCTTTTTTAGTGATGGAGGAGGGATTGTTTTGTCAAGGGAGACAGAGGTGTTAGGCGGTCGACCTGTGGTGTGAAGCCCTGAGGGTGGTGGATGTGCTTGTACAGATTTGGTGACAGGAAGTTTGCTTGTTTTTGGAGGAGAGAAAAGGCTGGATTTTTTGGTTCCCATTGCAGATGTGGAAGATATTTTAGGTGCAGTGTGAGAGGTCAGATTCATCACACTTGTAGAACCTGTTATGGTACTAGTTGAAGTCTTGCTGGTAGTAGCCACAACAGAAGAGCTAACCGTAGGTTCTGGTTCATCAATATCCGGTTTGATCACAACCAACGAAGTAACTGGTGTTACGAAATTGTACTTTAGTGAAAGATTGGTGGCTTTATCTACAAGAAGGCGCTGTGTGATCAAATCTGAGGTGTTGATTTTAGCCAGCAGCAACTCTTTGATTGTAAAATAAGCCCAGAGACGATGCACAAAGCTAGGAATCCCATCCAGTGCCTTTGCACAGCCCAGAGATGCTTCTGTGCCATTTACAACTACTTTGGCTAGTGGTACCTCATTCTCCACTTTCACTTTCTGCTTCGAATCGTTTGCCGTCAGTGTGACCTTTAGATCCCGCACGCCTGGTTTAAGTCGTCCCGTGACTACCAATTCAGAGCCCTGGAAGTAGTTGGGGAACAAAGAGCGAGTGATATCATACGCCTGATCGCCTAGATAGGACAGCTGGATATCTGAAAGCAGAGGACTGGCGACTTCATCATAGAAACCTTTCAACTGGACAGCTGCATCATCGTCCTCATATACCTAAAAGACAACAAATAAATTAAAATATGAACTATTATAATTTAATTCACATATAATTTACTATCTACTATTCAAATAAACTATTCTTATTATTAATGTTTTTATAAATCATTTGATTTTGATTGGCTTAAAACCATTTCAAGAGTGAAGATATAGAGTATACACTGACATTTCACAGTTAGTATCCCTCTGATTTTCTGAGTTTTCTAAGTTTATCTTTCAATGATTAGTCAGTCACTGAAACATTTTTTAACTGATTCATTTCTAAAAAAAAAAAATACATTTAGGAACAAAAAATCAGTGACTGCTTTATGAATGAGTCACTGAATAATTAATTAAATGGTTTCATTAGAAAAACAAGAATCTGTTGTTGAATAATATGACCACACCAAGCATTATGCATTTGTATGTATAAAGATGTAATAACACTGTTGTGTATAGGACAACTTGTACTTTAAAAGGCAATTACCATCCGAGCCACACCCCGATTCTCCAATGCCAGCTTTCTCAACATTGGAAAATCAGCATCATCTCCAAAGGCCAGGCCAAATAACGAAGCTAAGCCCAAAGCATTTTGTGCATTACGTAGAATCACGTCTGGTTCTGTCTCCCCAATAGTGGCTTCTCCATCAGTCAGAAAGATGATCATGGGGACACGGTGAGATGAAGGCGCTTTACCATTGGTCAAAGAAGGGTTTAGCAGCTGGGCCGCAGACAGTAGAGCTGAATTGATGTTTGTCCCTGGTTTAATGAAAAAAAGACAGTACATTACTGTATTTCCTGCACTACTAAATCTTCTCTGTGGGTGGCTGTTTAATCTCCAGCTTCACAGCAAAATAAATCGTATTGTGAATCTTCTAGTCCAAACTGATTGTGATGAAGTGTAACACAAAATACTGGCAAAGACATGTCTCTTTCTACTGCGTTACAGACAAAAAAAACCTACAGCCTGCAGGAAACATATGATCCACAAACAAATAAATGTAATAAGCCGGTTCATTTGATGAATTGTTCAAAAAGAGTTACGAGGAAATGGATTGAATCAGCCAGACGAATCCTTCGCATGAATCCGTGATGCGAGTGGTTACTGAATCACTGAAAATATATATCATTTTCTTAAGATACAAAGAAAACACTTACAGCCCTCTGCGATTATCTTCCTGACAAATTCCTTGGCATCCCGAACATTCTGCCGTGTGGCCCGCACAGTGCGTCCTTTCTTCCAGATGTAGACCTTATCGGAGAAAGTGATGAGATTGAAGTAATCTCCTTCACGCAGGTCACTCAGTATGGTGGTCATGGCTGCCTTAGTCTGATGTAAAACACAATGGAGAAATACATCAGTGTTCCTCATCACTTTCTCGACAAGTTGTGGGTTTGAGGTGGTTGAGATGGTACCTGCTTAATTTTTGTGCCAATCATTGAGCCGCTGATGTCAATGACAAAAATGACATCTTTAGGAACTACAGGCAGTCCTCGAGGTGCAAAGAAGTGAACAAAGTAGCCATCATCCACCTGGAGAAAAAAATAATAATAACATCATAATGCTACATGGAAACCAATGCTATTCTGGTACCAACAAGTAGGTTAGTGTGAAGACCTGAATGTCCCCCATAGGGTCTTTGAGCTCCACGTCATACTGAATGACGAAGTCTGCATTGAGACCTCTGGGAGAGATGTTCCTCTGTTGCTGTATGGTGGGAGTGTAACGCACATGTGCGCAGAGAGGATTCTGCTCGACCTTAGTTGAAGGAGGCGGTTCTGCATCTGCTATAAGAACAGTTAAAAAAGAGAAACCATATCTTTGAGATTTGTTGGTCTGTGCATTGGGTGGACGTCGCAAAGGAGCTTTCTTTTACAGTACCTTGAACACTGTTTGTGAGCAGTCGGCTAGTTCGTAGTGGCAGAGCTCTGATGAAGCTGATGCCAGTCCTCTCTGATATGCTGACATCCAAGGAGATGTTCTGCACGGGTTGACCAGGTCGTAGACCCAGGGAGAGCTCATATCGGCCAAGCCGTCGTGATAACAGCTCCTCATAAGAGAGTGAGAAGGACACCCGAGTCCCAGGAGGCACGTTAACTGCTACTCGGAACTTCTCTATCTCGCGCTCCCTTTGGAATACAATAGAAGTTTAATCAGATTCCAGTTCTTCATGGAAGATATAAATAAAGTGTTTGTCCATGTGTCCTGAGATAACTCTTTCTCCAAATAAATGAAAATAAAACTTTAAGGATGATCCAACAAAAAAAAGTTAAGTTTAAAACATCTGCAACTGTATAAGAACAATTTGAGAGATTTTCTCAACACATCCATTTCTAAAACAGCATGTCTGTTGGGTCAAACCTGAAAAAAGTCAATTAAAT
This sequence comes from Pimephales promelas, assembly GCF_988280905.1. Lineage (NCBI taxonomy): Eukaryota > Metazoa > Chordata > Actinopteri > Cypriniformes > Leuciscidae > Pimephales > Pimephales promelas. Next base: position 20,751,433 of record NC_142788.1, on the reverse strand, counting down.
GTGACCTATTGCATTTTTTAGTAAATGCCTGGCTGCACACTGGGATTCTGCCAAAAGCAAGTCCCAGTGGAGAAGGTATTTAACAGATTTTGGACTGACTTTGTGGCAACAAGTCCTGCCGTTTTCCCCTGCTTCTTAGCGGTATCATAGATCTTCCTGGCATCAGTTCTCCTCTTCACCTGAGCCACATACACCTTACCATTTGAGGTGCTAGAAATAAACAGAAGACAAATCAGAGCAGAAAGCATAAATATTTAGTTTGATAAAGATCATACAGGCAAGTCTAGTTCATATAGTTATAATATGCTGTTGGTTGATGCATAGCAAAACCAATTTTCACTGGATCATACATCAAATTTAAAACATACCTCAGAGTAAAAAAAAAGCAGTTTCTCATAATTGCAATTGATTTGACTCACAATGTGACTTTCTATCTCAATGTTGTGACTTTATTTGCATAGGTGTGACTATCTATTGCATTTGTGACTATATCTGAAAATAATAATAATAATATATTTTATTTGTAACGCACTTCACATCAATTTAATGACCTCAAAGTGCTACACATAAAATCAGGAACATTAAAATAGATAAAATAAATGAAATAAAAGCACTGTTAGCCATAAAAGGCTTTTCTAAAAAGATGGGTTTTAAGGCCTTTTTTAAAAGAGTCCACTTTTAAAGAGTCCACTTAAAATGTGATTTTATCATAATTGTGACAATATAAATATTCTTGCAATTATTTTTCCTCATTGTTGTGACTTATATCTTACATTATCTTATATCTCACCTTTGTAAAAGCAATTGAGACATCTCAAAATGTGAGTTTACATCTCACAACTGTGACTATTTTAACAAAAAAAATTTTCTCATAATTACAACTTCTATCACACAATGACTGTATTTCTTATTTTAAACTTTCCCTCACAAAAAAAAATGCAGAAACAGGCTTTCAAACCACACAGCTAGTGACATTGAAAAAGAGGTGAGCATAAAATGTCATTTCCCTCAAAAACGTGATTACTGAAAAACTCATTCCAATCCCCTCAGCACTCAGAGCAGAAGCATTTCCCATGCATAAACGCCCACACGAAGTGATCCATACTCTCTTTGTGTATGTTTACATGAGGGTCAAGGAGAGAAAATACTAACGTAAGGTCAGCAAATATATTTAAATAAAAATCAACAAGAACCAACCAAAATAAACCAACAGCCTTGAAAAAGAGCTTGTTTGAATAAGAGCAGGGTGAATGGACAGTTTAAGGCACAGTGGAAAATGAGGCGCCTGTATGTATGTGTGGCACTGAGAGGTCTGGGATCACTGTGCATGTGACACTGTGAACAGAGCTCTCAGTCACAGTTTAACAAACACTACTGCTCTAAAGAAACACATTTGCTGCAGTTATTTGAAAAAGTACAAAGCCTGGTGGAAGTGCCTGTCTGTTTTTGTGCGTACAAAAGTGTGTGATACCTTCAGCATCTGTGATGTACATTGAAACTTGAAACCCTGCTTTGTCGATGGATACATGTGTGCATTCTTCATACATGTGTGTATTTATGTACACGTAAATGTGTGAGCGTGTGTACTTTGGCCATGTGCCTTGGTAAACTCTGCTGGGTAAAAGAGAGAGTGAACAGAGCCAGTACTCGTCATTTTCTCTATTAGCTCTCTGAGTTTTCTTAACAAAGCCTGCTATTCATCTGGCCTGAACGTTCTTTACTTTTGACCCATGTTGGCTTCCAAATCCAGCCACTGTGTGCTTTATCAAGCTGTTATGGCTTATTTGTGGGAATATATTTATATTTAGCATTCATTTTTGGAAAAGAGGTTCACATAACACACTCATATCTGCTGAGCGAATATGAATTCTTTACAATGTCTCTCATAGAAGTTTTATTATAAAAGTCCTCAACAAAAAAGCACCATACGATACTTTAAGGTGCTTTTCATCTTTTTGAAGCTTATACTGGTTTGGAACAACAAGAGAGTGCAATGAAGAGAGGATTGTCATTTTTATGGACCACTTATGACTATATTTCAAGTCTTTAGAAGTCATCAAAAACTTTGTTTCACGAGTTCACACTTACATATAATTAAATAGAGTAAAGGTTATGTGTATTTAGCATGCTCTCTGAGGGAAGGGCTCCGAGCTCGGAATATGGCCCGAACCCAGAGTACTCCATGCCAGGTTGGGATAGGAATAGTTAGAAGTGAGGAGATGGGGTGGTGAACAGAGGTAAGTCTCTCCTAATGCTTATTGAGTGGACTGGATGAGCTCCTCCCATGTTAATTAGATTAATTATCTGAAAGTGCTCCTCCCGAATTTTGTTAATAAAACATCATGTGTCAATCAGACCAATTTTATGTCGTCAGTCACTTGATATCTTACACTTTAGTTAGATTTTAACTCAAGAACTTCCATCGGCTGATTCATTGAAAAAATCCAACTTAAAGGAATTTGTTCACTCGTGACGAATGTGCCAAGGAGGCCGGATATTGTTTTTTTTTTTTTGTTTTTTGTTTTTGCAAATATAAGTGCCTTTGTCACTCAAGTTATTGTACGGCTCTAAAAGACTTGAAAAATAATGTATCATTTTTGTGATAATTTCATGGTACTTTTGTATCCTTTTTACAGCTTGCAAGTTCCCATTCATCTGCATGGAAAAGAACAAAATGTATTTGTGATGTAACAGAAGAAAGGAAGTCATTCTTGAAATGACATGTGGAGGTCGAGTAAATGTTGAACTTTCACTTTTAAGTGTGGTAATCTTTTAATTATTTCTGTAAACCAGATCTGAGCATTAAAAATATTTTTCACAAAGCACTTCTTTCCACATGAACAGATCATTGGAACAAGTACAATCCTGCTGTGTCCATTCAGGGGAAACCTCAAGCTTAAGCCAAATGATATTCAATATAATTGCAATATATCCTAATTTTAAACTGACAGTCTGAAAGCCAGAAAAACAGAAAGAAAATGTGGTGTAATGTTTTACTCACATTGTAAAGTTGGAGATGAATGCAGAAGAGGACAAATCCACCTCAAAGGCCGCCTCCTTAGTGATGTGGAGCTGGTTCCACACGGTGCTCTCCACTGTGGTTACAGCATAGCGAGACACTACAGAACAGCGCACATGGTAATCCGTCACCTTGAGCTGAGGGCACAACAAAGACCAAAACATCATACCAATATGCCAGATCACATTTTACACAAATTAGGGGAAAAAAGGGCTAGTATAGTTATCACAAAACATCACAAAAAGGCATTCTTTCCATGAGAAGACAACTTCCCTGTGTGACAAATATCCCAATCTCTGCTATCTGTACACATGAACAAGTTGAATGGGCATATCTGACATAAGACACCAATTCTAAAACGACATTGCTTTATCAAACAATTTGTATGATTAGCGTGTTACTGTTGATTTCTCAGGACTTTTGAACTGATGTCAGAGCTCAGTATATAGAACATCTTGATCTGTTTACTTGAACCTGATTCAGACCACATTGGTCTGGCAACAGAAAAACTAGTCAATCTGAACACTGCATACAACAGCATAGCACTACAAGAAGCTTTGTATAAAATTATAAAGTTATCTATAGGCAAGATTGTGACACAATCAGGTATTAAAATAATTAGAACAAGATGATAGAAATGAGGAACACTAAAAGACTAAAAGATATCCCAAATTTGAGCTTCTGTCAGTACATTGTTAAGATGACAGAATTTTGCTCTCTGTGTCCAGTGACAGATTTTGATTGTTCTGGTCATATTGCTTTTAAGTCGTTCTCGTGTATTTTACAGGAATAAACATTTGGTTTCTTAAAATGAAAAGGAACTCATGGGTCAAAAGGCAAGAACGGTAGGCTATATGTGATTTATGGAATTTCACAATAAACCCAAGTAAAAAAAATAACAAGTAAAACAAGGAATTTATCTTAATGTTTACAGTTTAGTAAGAAACAAAAATGTAGCTTTTACTGTCACACTTACTGCTGGTTTTGCTGCTGAGGTCTGACGTCTCGGTCTCTGAACAAAAAACAAAAACAAAGTTACATGTCAGGCTTATATCTTTTTCTTTATATGTCCTGACCAGAATAATGTACTCTTACTCAGCTGTATTTAGTAAAAGTATGCCACATAAAAGTATCTAAGTAATACCTGTAAGTATCCATATGGACTTGGTAAACTTGATTAACTTAAATTGCCAACCATAAATGTACCTTTGCGGGCAGAGGCATACATGAAGAAATAGATTGAAATACTGTCAGTATTATACTTCTCAGATGCCAGTGGTTTGGTCTTGATCTTAAATTGAAATAGCCTGAATCAAAGTCATTCATGAAAGGGGTGGAAATGGAACTAAAATACTGTACACACAAGGCCAATGGAGGATTTAACATGTTAACTTTAGACACAATTCACTGCTGTGCCAATGTATTACCACATCTACTGCAAATATAAACAAAATGCTAAATATGGGAAAGAAATGTGTCTCTGCTACTATGAATTTCCAGTACACTTTTTAAATGAAACCACTCTGTGAGAGTATTACATCACATTTTATAATAGGAGTGAATTCAGGTTGATATTTTTGCCATTGAGATGATGACTGAGGAAAAAACGTTGCAATCAACCTGAATACACCCTAATAAAAAAAGTAATCATAACATAAAATTGTGTTAATATGCACGAAATAAGTTAATTTGCATAATATGTGAATGTATAAAATTCATAGGGCAACACCTTCATGATTTCCTCCCTTACCTTTCCGCTTTCATTATTTGACCCATAAATGAATCCATAAAACATTCGTACAGAATTCTAATTGGGTTTTAAGTTATTTTGGTCAAGACTCCAAATAACTTAAAATATGAACATATTTCAGAAAACACTGCAGCTCGGAATAATTAGACTATGATTTCAAAATACATTTTATTTACCTTGCTCTCGTTTGATTTCGTAAGACATTATCATTCTAGATGCAAAAAAGTAAATAAATGATTCTTTAAGTAAATAAACCCTTTTTATAGAATGAAATAATATTCCACTAGAACCGAAATTCCTCAGATGTTTTCGCGCGTAATTGTGTGACGAGGTGCACTTTCAGTTTAGCACAAAATAAAATCGGTCACTCAAAACAAACTAGACGTTTTACTTTTTACTTTTCAAAGGAAACGTCACAGACCAAAGAGTAAAATAACTACTAAGTGCAAACATATGAACAATAGTTTTATTACCAAGTACACATACCTGGAGAGGGGAGTGCTCGCCGGCGTGCCCACATCCAAAATAAACAACAGTAATTAGGATGAAAACAACTGCGTGGACAGTCAAATCCAATTTAACATCCATGCTTCAGTGTGTGGGAAAACCAAAACCACTGTTTTGCTCGTAAGACGAGTGCGTAAGGTCTTCTACTGACTTCACATTTTACGGCACACAGTTGTTTATAAAAAGGGTAGTATTGCCCCCTCCCTTCCAAAGAGATCCTAAAAATTACACTGAACCCACGATAATGCCATGAGAGAGATGGATGCTTATTTAGACTGAATAAATACCTTGGTTGTAATGACAAATGTGTTTCGATCATGCGCAGGTATTTGTGGGTTTCAAGGGGAGCTCTTTTCACGTGTACATGCTGGAAATTTCGCCACGGTTTTGAGGGGGCAAAAAAGAAAAACACAAACCATTAACCCGTGATTGCCTACAGTTGTAAAAATGTCTGCCAGCTTTCCAGTCGTTAAATACTTTTTCTAAACCACATTACCGTCGCTATATTTTATGTAAAATTAGATAACTGAATTTCAACTATAGAAATGTCAGTTATAGGCTGGAATACACTTTTGGAGAGGCTCTCGTGGACATACTAAATTATGAAGTGTGAGGAGTAAAGTGAGATATTGTGATGACTAATATAGATTTATTTGTTTGGTTGCTGTCCATGGTACTGGTAACTAACTGAACAAGCGTCTGAATACTGTACTTAATGTATGCATAAATAGGGCATTATTACCAGCTCTTTGAACACGTTAATAAAACAGTCAGATTAATAAACAAAAGGCTACATTCAGTCATACAACAGGGATTTCACCTGCTTTCTACTAAACATTTTAAAATAAGAAAAGGTAAAAATAATTCATTCTTTAGTTGCAATATCTATTTCAACTTGTAACATTTTGCCACCATCTTATGAACAAAAATACCAAAATACTTGATTTTTAAAGTTTAGTTTGAAAACTACAGTAAGATTCAAAAGTCCAAGACCACAAGTAAAAATGCAAAAATTGAGATTTTATTTTCTAATTTAAAACAAAATGTATGATCGGCATAATTTAAAGGAGTTTAATTAACATTAACATTTCATAGTGTCTTTCCTTTTGCTTTCATATTAAAACAACAACAACAAAAAAACATTCCCAGATGTGGTCTCAGACTTTTGGACCAAACTGCATAATCAATTTGATAATTGAAAACACATGCTTCTGTCCTTTTTATATTTTCCCTCCAACCTTGCTATCCGTGTACACAATCTATATAGGCTACAGTATGTATACATAAATTGTGCAAAAATGGAAAATTCTAGGGTTTTTTATGATTATGAATGTTCAGGTACAGTCTGGAGTGCTTCTTCTGGCTTTCTTGCGATATTCACATTCTGGAATGTAGACAATAAATCCCTTTTAGAGACTCATCAGAGTTTAAAAAATCATCATTCCATAGAGTTTCATGACTTACTGTGGGTTTGTCCCTGTGAGTGTTCACTGCTTGAACGTTCAAATAGAAGGACTCCACTTTGCATCCTGCGAGGAGGGCATAAACGAACACAGTTTTATTGCTCAAAAGTATGTGCAGCACTTTCCATGAATAGGGTACGTACAGAATCAATGAAGTCGTGTGTAATGAGGGAAAATGGTGTGGTAACAGCACACCTTTAAAACATAACAGGACACCAAATTATGTTTGAAATAAAGCCACAGCTATACCGACTCACCATAAGCTAATGGAGTCAGTTTGAGAACAGTATGCAGAGGACACTTCAGATAAGGTAGATCATCTGTGGAGAAATCAGAGATGTATAATTGGCACAGACGATGCTATCAAAGTGACGGTTGCTTTTGGTTTAGACCTGCACTTTTGTCCAGAAAGTAGGCCAGTAGACAACGCATGACTGCCTGGTGACAGATGACCAGCACATTCTCTTGTCTCTCAAGCTCCATTATGACTGGCTCTAGACGATGCACCAGGTCTTCATATGACTGCAGAACACAGAAAAGGGCGTATTTTCCTATATATTCCCACATACAAATTCAATTGTGATGTTAACTCACTTCACCCTTTGGATATCGGTAGCGGTACTTGTCCTGGTCTCTTAAGGCAAACTCTTCTGGATTGGTCGCCTGAATTTCCTCGTAAGTCATTTCCTCACATACACCCTTAAAATGTCAAGATGTAACTCTGTTACATATGCATTTCATGTGCAATTGTGCATACAACTTTAATTCAGAGCATAGCTTACAGCATCGATTTCATTCAACGCCTTCCACTGTTCATATGGGACGCCCAGTGCCTCGGCTGTCTGTATGGTCCTTCTCATGTGGCTGGTCCACACCTTCAGGTCATTGATGGATTGACCCCTGATGAACTCGGAGAGGGCCTTAGCATACTGAGCAACAAGATAGATGCAATTCTTATCTACATGTTTGTGTTTAAGGAAGGTTTAAATCAAGTCACAGAATTTATTTCGTTCTTCTAGCATTTTTATGCTAGAAGTAAAATATTTACAGTCTGCAGAAGTTGCGATAGTCTTTACTTTCCTATTAAAATGTATCTTCTTGAACAAGAAAAAAAAATGTAGGGCGTGACTTGATTTTGTACATTGGGAATTGTGAGTGACAGGTGACAAGTTGTCCCACCCTCACACATGCACAGTACGGTGATTTACGTTTTAGACGTTTCAGTGTTAGTGTGGCATTTCGAAACAAAAATGTGGTTAATGTGGATGTAACAGTTTACCATTAACATTTTTGACACTTTGAGGTGTAAACTGAGATTTTATACTTTTAGTTTAGTATCTAAATCACCTTTAGGCCCTGTGAGGAGAGACCCGAGTCTCCACCGATTCGCCCCCGCAGGTTGAGTTCACTTTCTCCATGGCGGCTCAGATAGATGGATCGTGGAGTGACGTGGATGTTCATGAGGTAATACACAATACGACTCTGCATGTGATCCTGGACCCGGTTTACGAGGTATCTGGATCCCACATTAAATATCTTAATGAATGAGAGGTGCCTATGAAACAGAGGGGACAAAGTTTAAAGGAGTTAAGTCAGTAAATAAGAAATATTTGTAATTATGTATTGTATGTCGTCACCTTCCTAAAATAATCGCCTACGTTATTTATTGACTTTTTTTTTTTGCACAAGTCACCTCCTCATGATGATACTCCTGTAGAATAATGGCCTATTTCAAGTGTGTGACTAAGACCGTTTTATTTTGCCTAAATCAAAAGACAACATGAGTTAGGAAATTTTACAAGCTTTTCAAGATGGCAGCTCCATCAAAAAGTATTATAAAGAACGAAATAAATATCATATATTCAATTATTTGTTCAGTTTTTTGTGTTTTCTGAGAAACCTGAAAAAAGGACTTTGACAATTATTTTAGGAAGGTGATGATGTAGTAGTTAGAAGTTATGTACAATAACATGATATGAAAGCTGCAGTCCGCAGTTTTTCCTCTTTGTCGCCATCTCTGTTCAAAATCTGCAATTGCAGTTGTTCGCGGAATTATCAACTTTACATGAGTTGTACTTCGACACGGCACAGAGTGGATGAACGTATCATCTTCTCGCGGAAATCCACCAGTATCACTGGAGTTAAAAACATTATAAGCTTACCGTTTTGAATCAAACTAAGGCAAGCGGATAGTTTTGAACACTAGCCGGTTATGTATTTTCTCAATGTATTTTGGATCATTTTTGACCCCAAAAATGCTACGGACTGCAGCTTTAAATTGAATTTGGCAGCAGTGTACTTGTCCTTTTCCTCATCCAGGGAGACATAGGACATTTTGTAGCAATACGTTTCAGGAAGTCCACCAGTGCTTCCTCTTTGTCGTAGTTTTCATAATCCGGGCTGCTTAATTTTACTTGCTGTCAAAATACATCAAATAAAACAAACAAGCAAATAATAATATTATACTCTTAATAGTTTCACATTATAAATGGTTTAATAAAACAATCTTACCATTATATTTGCCTCAATGATTTCAGGGTCGTCACAAATCGACTCAATGAAAAACACCTGGACATAAACATTTCTTATGAAATGTTGGTTGCTAAAACGACAATTTTACAAGATATTAAAGTGTGACAATATTTTAACTGTTTTTAAAATGCTTTGTTATTTAATATCAATAAACTGCTTTCAAGGCAAAAAAACAGTCAAATATGCTTTAAAAACAACTATTTTCAGCAATCCAAATATAGCTCACTCCAGAATTAATATAAACAATGTTTAAGGTTAGTGGGCAGGCAGTTGGTTTATGTGACAAAAAGCTGTTACCAAAATAAAAAAGTTTATTCAGCGTACACTACTGAGGCATCCACTTCATTGACTTCCATTCAAACAGAATGGACTCGTCTCCCCATCGGGATCCTGTCACGTTTTTATCTTTGGTTTAAGCATTTTAAATGAATAAATACCTTAATTTATAAGGTATTTATCTTTATAAATTATCTTTGAAAGCTATCATTTTGAGGTAACATCCAACAAATCATCACATTGCACGTTAGGGTTAGGGTTAGTTAGATGTGTGTAGAGGGAGACTTTAATAAAGCAGACTGTCGAATAAATGTAAAACCCTGCTGCACCTGCCTTGTAGCCCTTCTCCTTTGCAAAACTGATGATGATGCTTCTTCTCTCCCTCGTGGTATTGGTAGCATCAAACACCTGTGAAGAGTATTTTTCAGAGATTGATTTACATTTCAAGAATTTGTTGACCCACTGGAGAATTCCAAACTAATCCAATATTAATAATCATAATTGTACTGAGATAGCTTGGACAGACAGCATAACTGTTATCCATTACATTCTTGACTCACTGCTACTTGTCCCTGCTCCTTAGCGAAGTAATTGGCAATGTCCTTAATAGCATTTGAGGCACAGGTTCTGAAAACATGGAAATATAGTTATTAGTTACAAAAGACAAATTCAGTTCTCTCACATTGAGTTCAAACATATTTAGAAGTTATATATATATATATATATATATATATATATATATATATATATATACAGTATATATATATAGTCATTTTAAATGTATTTTACTTGCGGATTTTCATGGCCTCCTCATTGTCCGGACGAAAAAATTCATAGTTCTTGTATGTCTGCACAGCCTCCCTTCGATACTGACCTAAATTAAATACTTTGCATACAACAGCACAATAAAAATATTCTGTTAGCAAACAATGTATATTTAAACACACACACACACACATTTTTTTATTAAATCAAATAATGCTAAACATATGCTAAACATTTTATCAGCAAATAATTTAATAATTAAAAAACAATGCTTGCCATTGAGAGTACAATTAATACTAATAATATATATATATATATATATATATATATATACACACTGTTAGAGCTTACCAGGTTTTTTACAGTAAAAACAACACTGTTGCCAGTAATTTACTGTAAAAATGCACTAAAACTCAAGTTAACTAAAAAATACAACTTATTAGTTTTAGTGCATTTTTACAACACTGTTGCCAGTAATTTAATGTAAAAATGCACTAAAACTCAAGTTAACTAAAAAATACAACTTATTAGTTTTAGTGTATTTTTACAACACTGTTGCCAGTAATTTACTGTAAAAATGCACTAAAACTCAAGTTAACTAAAAAATACAACTTATTAGTTTTAGTGCATTTTTACAGTAAATTACTGGCAACAGTGTTGCCAGTATTTTACTGTAAAAAACCTGGTAATGTCTAACAGTGTGTGTGTGTATATACACAGTGGAGGAAATTAATTATTTGATTCCTGCTGATTTTGTAACTTCGCACAGTTCCAAAGAAATTAAGGGTCTATACATTTTATGGTAGGTTTATTTTAACGGACAGAGACAGAATATCAACAAATTATATAAAGGTTATAAATTGATTTGCATTTCAGTAAGTGAAATAAGTGATCCCCAAGCAAAACATGCCTTAGTTCTTGGTGGTGATACCTTTGTTGGCAAGCACACGTTTCTTGTTTTTGGTCATCAGGTTTGCACACATCTCAGCAGGGATTTTGATCCATTCCTCTTTACAGATCCTCTCTAAATCCTTAAGGTTTCTTGGCAATGTCTTGGCAACTCGAGGTTTCAGCTCCCTCCACAGATAGGATTAAGGACTAGAGACACTTCAAGACCTTAATGTGCTTCTTCTTGAGCCACTTATTTGTTGCCTTGGCGGTTGGTTTTGGGTCATTGTCATACTGGAAGACCCCTCAATCATCCTGTACCCTTACAAGAGAGAAACAGCCCAAAAACATGATGGTTACACCTGTTTGACAGCAGGGATGGTGTTCTTGTGGTCATAGTCAGCATTTCTCAGGGGGACCTTGCGGGCGCTGCAGGATTTCAATCCATTGCGCATAGTGTGTTACCAATTGCTTGCTTGGTGACTGTTGTCCCAACTGCCTTGAAATCATTAACAAGCTCCACCCGTGTAGTTCTGGGCTGATCCCGCACCTTTCTCATGATCATCCGTACCCCATGAGGCAAGATCTTGCATGGAGCTCAAGACAGAGGGTGATTGATGGTTATTTTTTGTATTGCTTCCATTTCTGAATAATGGCACCAACAGTTGTCTGTTTTTTCTGGTTTGTATTCTGTCGCTATCCATTAAAATAAACGTACCATAAAAATAGACCCTTAATTTCTTTGTAAGTGGGCAAAGTTAGAAAATCAGCTGAGGATCAAATAATTATTTCCCTCACTGTATATACTTTATATATATATCTACTGCTAACATAAGCAATGCTTGCCATTAAGAGCTGATCACTTACATGATGCATACACTCACCTTGAGTTGGCACTCCAATCCAATTTAGGTATCGGGTTAACTTTTTGGAGATGTAGGTCTTACCTCTGGCCGGCAGTCCAATCATCACAATCAATGTAGGACAGTTTGTAAACTGGGGCCTTGAAGCTGTGGACCATAATAAAACATTGACTTTAAAGTATGAGTAGGTTTCGATCACAAGGATTGAGATGTTCTATGCATTCACAAGATGATGTCAATACATAAAATCTATTTGATAGCCTGAATGAAGAATGAAAGAGGTTCAAGGAGAGAACTGGCATAGCTCATGGCAGCATCAAAACAACATACAGGAACCCATTCAATTCTGCATTGAAACCTGTCCATCATCATTAGATGATGACATGTCATTGATGACGCTGAGACGGCAGGGTTTATTCATATGACTTGGATAGCGAAGAAAGGCTGAATGTATAAAAAACTAATTAAAGAACATCCCACAGAAACCAAGGAATCACATTGACGATGAAGCCAACTCCTGAACTTAATATTCCTTTTCATGTTGCCACAACTGAAGAAACAAAGCACTCAACACAACTTGCTACTTGGAGCCGCTTCAAGACAGTATGTGATCAAATGTAGAAAAAGGAAGCAGGTGGGGCTGAAGTTCACAACACATGGGTTGATCATCTACAAGAGGTTTAGATCCTTAATGCACCAACAATTTGAAAGGACAGAGAAATAGCAAATGGCAAAAATGATACGGAAAGGCAAGTGAATGAAAATTTCTCCTCACTTACATCCTCTCCTCTGGCTTGAGGAACTGTTCATCCCTGGCACCCATATCTTGAGCAGAGGTGTCTGTGTGAGCTCCTTCTGCTCGGAGGACATGTTATTGGGCCCTGCACTGCGGACTATGTTTAGAAACTAAGAACACATGGCTAGGTTCCCATCAACCTTGTTTCTGTTCAAGTCACCTGACTGAGGCGGGAACAGGTGGGAGGAGAGACAGGTTTGGCATGGTGGAGAGACATAATCCTGGCTGTCATTGGTTATTGACTTAATTAACCCTTCAGAGGCTTTGAGCCAGTCACTTTTGGCTTCATGAGAAAAGTGATAGCCATACCTAAATAAAAATAAAACATTATGTTCAGATATGTTCCAGTATATATTTTCAAAATTGTCACAGTTAGTCTTAATTATATAGTGTCTTCATTTGTAAAGTTCTCGAAAAAAAACTACACACACATATACATTATATATATATATATATATATATATATATATATATATATATATATATATATATATATACAGGCCTATATATATTTGTGTGTGTGGATTGTTTTTCAATTTCTTATCAACTAGCTTAATACTACTTTTGATCTTATTCTTCATTAAAGTTTAAAAATATATTCTAAAAGACACTGTAAACATTAAAATGAATTTCAATATTGCTCTTAGCAAATCCATGATGGCCCATTTAACATCACCCAACTGAGGTCTAGTTCAAAAGCTTGATAAGGACAGGATGTGGTAAATAAGATTAGCAAGACTGCAGACAGACTTATGCGTTTAAGGGTCATGTCTGATTCTGCATTTGCCTAATATCGGGTTGTTCCCTGTCACCATGTGTCATCTGATATCATGGCCTCTAGCCTAACATATTCTCTGCAGAAAGCCATATGTACAGTAAAGACATTTTAAGATGTGGCTGCTATGATGCAGTGCAGCACCCAGACAGGATGTTGACACAGATGCACTACCTGCAGAATTCTGATGCGTGTGTGATTACTCTTCAGATGTGGCTGGAAATGTATAAGCCATCAATGCTCTGTTTTACAAATCATGTATTTTCACACATAGGTACACCTAAAACCTGTGTTAATCACATTTATTTTAAAGCTGTTAGGGCTGATTTCGCCGGCCCATTCTCATCCCAAGCCGTCATTTACTGACGCTTTTGACAATGCGTATACATCCAAAGCACATGGCACCCTTTAGCGTCAATGTGAGACGCAGATATATATGAGCCAGAAGGCGCCTCCTAGTGGTCTAACCCTAACCCAGAGCTAAACCTACCCATACCCAAAGCGTGTTATATTGACGCTAAAGGGTGCCATGTGCGTTGGATGTATACGCATTGGCAAAAGCGTCAGTATATTACGCCTTGGGATGAGAATGCGTTGATTATAGGCTACGTACACACAGAGAAAAAAAGCTCTGGTTGTGGATAAAGCTTAAAGTTTATCGTACCAACCTTACTCATGGATCATTTAAAATAACAACCCTCAGACTGCCTTTTGGGGGAAAAAGGTCATTATTTATTTGTCCATACGCTCTGATAAGATGCCCTAATGGATTACATGCCTCGATTACATTCATCTGCAAAAAGGAATACATAGAAGCACACTCAAAAAACAATGTCCTTCCACAAGACTCATGTCGTTTTATTTTTTAACCAATAGACGGCCAAAGTTTACAAAGTTACAAGTTTTAAAAGTCACAACTAATGTCACAATTTGTTGTTGCTCCGTCTATAGATGCAAAATATATTTAAGAAAGTGGCACTTAATAGTCAAAAAAACAAGTATTTTCTGAGCCACTTTTGGGTTCAATTTTAACCATTCCATGTGATAGTGATTTCTACTGAATGTTCCCTTCATGTTCACAAAGATATATGTCCTAAAGTGTCCAAGTAAATTTTAGTTATATTCATACAAATAACAAATATGTTATATTGTGAAGATTTTTTTTTTTTTTTTTTTTTGCCTTTATAGAACAGTGGGACTGCAGTTTATTTGTAATGCCTAATGTGATTATTTTAGTTAGGTTAAAAATGAAAGGTCTTTATGATCTGGTTTTTATGTTTGTTGTTAAGAATGGTTCAAAAACAACCTTAATACAATCTCAGGAATTTTTCAGACAAGTAAACAGATTGGTGTGTGCACTCTTTGCTTTTTCCTTTTACTCTGATATCTGATCTCTTTGCCCCGAGACAGCTTCCTTGATTACACATACTACACTACTGTGACTACATGTGCTACTCGTGCTCCATAGTGACTGAAATGAACATGTTAAATAATTTTATTATTTTGCTCAATGTAGCAAACCAAATAATGGAGAAACCAAAATAAAAATCATCAACACAAAAAAAGCATTGCCTTTTCCTGACAGCTTGTGCTGTAAACTATCGATTCTATTCATCTGTTGCCCGCTCACATGCACTCACTCAGTTCAGTTTGAACTTCTTTAAACTCACCGGCACTGTCACAACGGGTTCTTCTGAGAAAGTCCTTTGGAAGCGCGTCCATCATTAGGGAAAAATATCCGGAAAGATCCCCGACTTGTGTCCTGAGCAGTGTGATGTATTTCAGACGCTCATTTTAATGTAACTGAGCAAGAGAAGCTTGTGCATCACCCCCACCCTGATGACATGAAGACATATGATCTGTGCCGCCTGGCCTTGTCCTTTAATATCTGCTCGCCCAAGAGTTCACAAGCTCAGCGAGCAAACATAGTGTTATGTTGCTGACTGTTAATATGCTTTTTATCCACAAGCCAAACAAAGTTTAGTTTAAAAACAATATATACATATACAGAGAGGCTCTATTGGATTGAGTTCTGGAGAATTTGGAGGCCAGGGCAACATCTTGAACTTTTCATCATGTTCCACCATTCTTGAACAATGCTGAAAGATGGCACTTCCACCCAGGAACACCATTCTCAAGAAGGGGTGTACCAGGTCTGCAACAATGTTCAGGTAGCGTGGCAAGTGTCAAATTTATGTCCACATGAATAACCGGATCTAGGGTTTCCCAGCACATTGCCCAGAGCATCACACTCCCTCCATCGGCTTGTCGTCATCCCACAGTGCTTCCAGGTGTCATCGCTTCCCCAGGTAATTGGCACACATGTACATGGCCATCCATGTTATGTCAAAGAAAAAGGGACTCATCGGACCAGGCGACTTTGCTCCACTGCTCCAAGGTCCAGTTACGATGTTCATGTGCCCATTGTAGGTGCTGGTAAATTCATACCACTGCTGACCAGGAGAAACCAACAAGCCTTGCTGTTTCAGATACTCTGACCCAGGTGCCCTGCCATAACAATTTGGCCCTTGTCAAAGTTGCTCAGATCTTTATTCCTGCCCATTTCTCCTGCATCCAACATGTTGATTACAAGACCTGATTGTTTGCTTACCATCTAATCTACCCAGACCTAAAGCTACACTGTGTAACTCTTTAAGTTTATTCTTAGCTAAAAACACTTAGTTCTTTCAAAAATATATGTGCTCATTAATGTATATTTACTTCGTTCAAGTAATAAAGTATTTTCGTGAGTGTATAATATGCCATTGAAAATACATACGGGTAAGGGGTTCTTAGTGTATGTCGGTCGCCATGTTGCCCCTCCATCTTGAAAGTACATTAGCCAAAGAGGGACATACCCGTTAATTCAAGCTTCGCCTTTCGCGTTTACGTTTGAGTTAACAGTCATGGACGAGGTCGAACTGGAAGCCATGTTAATCTTGGACTACATTGGCCACCGTAGGAGTTAAAACGAAATCGGAATTGAGAGGAACGGATGGTCACAGGCTACCTTTTCACCACTAGATGGGGGGGAATCACACAATGTAGCTTTAATATGTGCCCTTGTTAGGAAATGATCAATGATGTTTGTTTGACCTGTGACTGTTTTTTTTCACTTGATAAAATTTTTATTTCATCCTTGTATGACATGTTAACGTCTTGTCGGTTTCTGTTAACATTTTGATGCATCGCTATATAAAGCAAGATCAATGTATGTACTTGACAGTCATGAACTTCAAAATGAACTGTAAAAAAAAAATGTATCTCCAAAAGCTTTAGACAAAAATTACAAAAAGTTTTTTCCAAAATATTTATTGATTTACAATCAACTTGATCTTAACAGTATTTGTGGTGCATGGTGTTTAAAAAAAACTCAATGCTAAAAAAAATACAAAGATATACAAAAAATAATTAATATTTACAAACTGTGACAAAGATAATAATGGGCTAAAGAAATACTATTACCTTTTGTTTTGACCCAACACAGTAATTTTTATCATACAAAAGTAAACTAAAATGCTCCTAGAATTGTTATACATTATGCTAAATATCAAAATATATCCACATTTATCCTTGTTCCAAGTGAACCCATTTTTATTGTATTTAATTGATATTTAGCCTACCTTAGGCAAAGTGGCTTCAGTTGCCGCACGGTTCAGTTGCAATAGGCCACAGTGTAATAACAAAATATCGTTTTTGTTTTATTTACATAGCAACTGTTGAAACAACTGTATGAAAACAAGAGCAATGCTGTTGATAAATGAATAACTCAAAAATATCAGTTATGAAGTTCTTCTGAATTTACTTCACATAAAAACATGTAGGCTATGCAAACATGAAGCAAAATGTGTTTTCAATCATTCACTCCATGCTGTTACAAGAACGGAATTTTAGCTAGCATAATCATGTCCTTGCTTTTTGAACTAGAACACATTAAGAACAAACTCAGTTCTGTTTGAACTAATCCAGTGAAGCGATAAATTCACATCCCGTCACAAGATGTAGGCTCGCCTACTGAAATGGAGGGCATAACCGCATGTAACCTCAAAATGAACGAGATAATAATCATTGAAGGTAGGCTACTCACTGTAGACCTCGAGGCAAGAAAAACAGTTAGGCTATCATACAAAGAATCTACATGAATCTCTATTTCATGGCCATGCTCTCAATATTATGCGTCTGAGAGACATCAGGATATTTTTGGCGTGCTCGTCTGCACCTCATAAAACACTTCATTAGCCGTTCATCACTGTTAAAGAGGTAAACCAGTGGGTTGATGGCACTATTCATGCATGCCATTGCATTACCAACCTGGTTTGCGATGTACACATCAGAATACCATTTCCGACACGAGCCGTCCAGCTTGGAGATTCGAGTTGCCAAGTTGAAATTTCTAAAAATATGATAAGGAATGAAACAAATAGAGAAGAGCAGCGTGAGAACGACAACCAGCCTGATACACCCCAGCTTCAAGATAACATCGATGTCTTTCTTGGTCATCAGAGTAAACGCCACATGTCCGTAGCAGCATAACATGATTAACAACGGGATCCCGAATCCAACAACCGTCCTTCCGATGCTGTACTTCAGGTATTCCCTAATGTACTGGTCTGAAGTTGTGTCAAAACAAGTTGTTTTGTTCCTGGAAGTTTTGTCAAAAAACATATCAGGCAGACACAGAAGAAAAACAAAAAACCAGACCAGCGAAACAATCACCACAGAGTGTTTGGCTGCAATTCTGCCTTTAACTCTCAAAGTGTGCACGATGCCGAGATACCTGTAGACGCTGATGCATGTGAGGAATCCAATGCTGCCGTACAGATTGATGCAAAAACACAATCTTAAAATCTTGCAGAAAACATCTCCAAATATCCATTCGCTGTTGGATGCGTAGTAAACCACCAAATAAGGCAAAGTCAAAAGATATAAAATGTCTGCCAGACAAAGGTTGAGCACAAATATATTTACATTGCCCATTTTCTTCCAGTTATCATGGACAGATTTCAGCCCGAAGCAGTTGGCAATCACTCCAAGAGTGAAAACAGTCACGTAGACGGAGGGCAAAAATTTGTGCGTAAAATCAAAATTAACTAATTGACAGGTTGAGTTGGACTCCATCATTGGAGACGATAATCAGACTTGATGGAGGCTGGAAGATATGCATGACATTCTCGCATATGCATGCAAATGTGTCACAGGAAGTGAGAGCAACTGAGCTCAAACAAAGCCTGTGTTTAAAAAAAAAACAAACTTTGAACTACTGTGTGAACTTTGAACTTGAACTAATCTCTTTAGATTGTAAAAACGTTTATGATAGAAATAGCAATACATTTTTGTCTTCGAGTCAGAAGGGACATGTTTAGGCTATTGCATTTTCATACCCAGGAACCTAATGCAAAAATGAAGAAGTGAAAAGGGCTTTTTGTTCTTGATTTTCAAAAGCATATGGTTTTGATTTCGAATCGTGCTCTCAATATCATTACGGTCCATATTCCAATTCCTGTACATAAGCTAGGCCTATTTCATAATGGTACAAATTATTCTACAGCAAATTGATTCTCAACCAGGGAGCAAACATTCGGAATCGATCACTGAAGCATCAAATTCTTGCTTGTCCTTCCTCGGAAAAACAAAAGAGGGCAGCCTTGCACTTCAGAATCATTGTAAAGCAAGAGACTCATGCTGGGCATTCATTATGAAGCTACTAAATCCAAAGAAAAGATGACAAGTTCAAAACTTTTTATTGAGAATTTGATAAATCTGACAAGCCCTGTATTAAATTTTGACTGCAATGTTGTAATGTGGCAAATGGCAGTGCAATAAAACAAATAATTGAAATTAACATTTGAAATAAATGAACACAAATGATAAAAATTCTAAAATTAATGACAGAAACATATAGACATAAAAAGTATTTACATATTTATATACAGTACATCTTTTTGCATGAAATTTGTAAACACTGCAGTTATAGTGTCCGTCTTCAAATAAAAGCCGACAGTAAATCGCCTACAGATGAACATCCCACACTTAAGTGTAAATTTCGCATAGCATCACCCAATACCCAAAGAACTTCTGCAATCATTTGTAATGGGTTTTTCCAGTACATTTCAAATCTGTCTAACACTTGTGATGTATTTCTTTTTAAAAAAATGACTAATAAGTAGCATTTATTTTTCTGGCAGGATTAACCTGGATTTGAAACCTGAAATGTCCCCAAACACTCAACGTGTCAGTCAGTCAACGTGTGTCTGAATCATTCATGTCCGAATATAACAAAAGGGGATATGAAACTAGACAGATGTCTTTATGAACTCATGATTTGGAGTAATCAAGGTACCAGACTTTTATGTAACAGAAGGGTTTGCTGAATTACATACATGAAGAACCAGTCATATTGTAGAAAAACTATTGATTAGGAAACGCGCTGGGATAAATTTCATTGAAAGTCGTTCAGAGACGTTTAGGGGCGTGATGACCCAGGTAAACTTAGGTCAGGGGAAAAATCTACCACACACTATAAGTTTCTTTGCTTAGATTCTTTTGGTGAAGGGGAGAAAATGTTTTATCTTTTATATCATTTTCATTTTGCGAGCTAATAGCTTTGGAATTCATTGAAAGCCACAGTTGTTGTCCAATAATATAGAACAAAACTGACAAAGATATTGATGGATTTATTCATTTAAGTGTTGGCTACTACTTTAACTAATGTATCCTCCTACTCAAACTAAAAACAAACGCCATTGTGTGAACCCAATAGATTAAAAAATAATAATAACTTCTGGCAGATCTTAAACTTGTAGACGTTTTAATTTCACTAAGAGCCAGCTGACAGAGGACTTTGTCCGACATTCTGGTAAGGTTTGAAAGGTATAAGATCAAACATTCTTCCAGTAATGTTAATATAATGTTTGGTCTGACCAATCTAATCAATGGAACGGATAATGTACTTGAATATGCACCAGTGACTATTTTTGGGGATAATCAGGGTGCTATTGCACTTTCAAAGAATCCGGTCTGTCGACAAAGATGTTGACATAAGGTAATGATGGCAAAAAAATTATTATTAATTATTATAATGCTTTATTATTGTCCTACATTTGAAATGGTGGCAGACTTTTTAACAAAATCTGTGTCTAAAGCTATAAAATGGAAAATGTATGTGTTTTTTATTTGGAATGTGAATTAATTAAAATGAGATGTATGTATGTGATGCATTGTTATATTCTGTCAATTTAAGAACAAGTGGTGATCTATCTATGTAATTGTATATGTTCTCTTATTGACTGTGATCATGATGTGAGTAACATACAAAGGTGTGCAATCATTAATAAAGTGGCCGCTGCTCTCTTGTGTGTGTGTGTGTGTGTGTGTGTGTGTGTGTGTGTGCAGGCAAAACGCCAGATAATGTCTGTGTTGTAAGTCCTTTTAATCCTTCATCATGTATTACCGGTTACCTATCTAATTGATCTGTTATCTAGTCTTTAACAATGTTCTCAAAACGGTGGCATAAAATCAATATTTATACATCGGTTATGGAACTTTTTTTTCTGAAACTATTTATTCAGAAACTTATAGGGACCATTAGCAAAATGTTCTTAGAACATATTATTGCTAGCTGTGGAAACCTATACAGTCTTAAGACATTGTCCTGAAAAAAAAAAAAAACATTGTCCTGTCAAAAGTCAAAGAGGGCTTTTTCAGTCATTAATCTGAAAAATCAAACCTTGAGTTTGGTCACTGTAACATTTTTTAACTAACACCCACAGCATCTAAAATGAAGCTACTAGATCCAAAGTAAGCCTAACCCAAAGTGAGTGTCTAACCCAGGAGTGGTGTCCCTCTATATGCCCCTCCAGATGTATAGGGGCAGTTGTAATGGCAGATGCAGGAGTTGATGATCATGACAGCATGATTGAGCAGTCTTCCCCCAGGGCAGCGGAAAGTGACCAGTGCCGTGCCAGTATGGTAAGGAGTGCAACAACGGCTGTCTGTACATGAGCCACAATAACGGGGCCTATAGAACTGTGTACTATAGCAGCCCTGGTGGAAAAGCCGAACTGGGGTTGCTGACCTGTAACTGGGTTGACATTTCTTCCTCGACCACTGAAACACATATTCGGGGGTCGATTAGAGATTGTTTTGAATGGTCAGAATCCCATGGGAGTGGGAGATCCTAATGGAGACTCACCTGTGTTGTTCTGTGGAGAACAGGCTGACAGGGCTGGATCATACACAAGCGCATCTGCATCTCCAGGCGACAGGCTGGGTTTTGATTGGACACCCGTGTGGATATTCCAGACCCGCAGGTATGCGAACAAGCACTCCACTCTGAGCTCTGGTCTATGCAGTTTGAGCCGCGTCTGGTTTGGTATCCAGGGTCTGCAGGCAATGTCTGGTCAATTCTGGAAGCTGCCATCCCAAAAACAATTTAATTAAACTTCAGCACTTACACTTCTTTAAAAATGAAACAGGCAACATAATTGATTATTTGCCACATATTGATTATTTCAGACCCAATGAACTACTGACTATATGGTTTTGGACCGAATCAATTTCACAAACATGGCTCTCAGAGAGAAAGCTCAGAGAAAGCTCTCAGATTTAATCAAAAAATATCTTCATTTGTGCTCAAAAGATGAACAAAGGTCTTACGGGTTTGGCACAAGAGAGTACTGCATTTTTTGACTGAACTAACCCTTTAACCTCAAATCAGTTTAGTGTTGATTCATTTCAGTTCAATAACCTTAAAGTTTGTCAATCATGAAACAAGTAAGCAATAAGGTACGAGAGGCTGTGCTACTATATAGCACTTGCCTTGAGTACATTATTGATTTTATAAAACGGTTACCCCACAATAAAAATATGAAAGTAAAAAAAAAATGTATTAGTGCAACTTTCATGAAGTAAAATCACTAAAAGCCTTCTTTCCGTAGCAACAATGTTCCAATGTGTAATATACATGAAAGCTCAAATAAAAACAACGAGTTGCGCAGCGATAAAATAGAACCGTTGGGTGAAGCGGCCATAGCCCTGTTTTATCATGAATAAAGCACAGCAATTGACCAATCAGAATCAAGGATTGGAACTAACCGTTTTATCAATTCAATTCAGTTGCAGTAGGCTATATGTAGCTCTACAGAAAACAGTTGTGTTGTTATTCAGCTCAAGTTAGTTCAATGTTGATTCAATTTAGTTCAATAACAGTGTTGATGCTGCAAATTTAATCAATTATTAAATGAATTTGATACAGAAGACAATAGTGCAGAAAAAGACGATAGTGTCATCCAGCTCAATTCAATGCTAGTTTGTTATTGTTAACATATCATAGACTCTTTATTAGTTGCTGATGCAGTAATAATCAATTAATGGTTTAGTTCTTCATACATTAACTCATGATTAACTGTGCATTAGTTAAACATGAATTAATGCATATTAGTGCACGCATATTGTAAAGTGTTATGAGTCTATTAGCTGATTAGCTCATACTGCAATCACATGCTATGTTTTTGATCATGCACCAAACCAGACTAAATACAACTTTGCTACAAAAAGCAGCAATTTGTGAAGATTATCTAATAACCCATGCAGCCTAAAGTGACGTCAATGGAAAAAAGTCATTTCAGAGGAATTTTAATGAAGGGTTATGACGACAATGTTTTTTTTCTTTTTTATAAATAACACACACAAATGAATAGTTCACGATAATACATGGAATATGCATTTAGAAAGTATTAATTTTTATATAATGTTCTTCTTATCTCATAAAACCTTAGAGCAGTATGGTATTCAACCATTTCCATCTGACAATCATTGTTATAATCTGAGAATCTCAAAGAAGGAATACGTCTATCCCTGAGAGATGATAATAAACCATTTATTGGCAGTGTTTTATACATATGGATCTGTTAACGTCTTCTCTCCAAACACTCAAAACAAAATGTACCATTCCAGCCGATGTAACTTGGGTGACATTGCTTTTGAACACCCTCCTGACCAGTGTTATACACTCTGTCTGGCTGTCTGTAGTTTAATTGTTGCGTTACAGAGACATGAGTCCTGTTATGAATCATGGAAAGTTGGCTTCAGGAAGAATCCAGTATTTGTGCTTTTGGATTCCATCTTGGCAAGACATTTTCAATTAAATGGTCAAAATCCCACAATGAAAACCTCAGTCTGGAATGTAATTGAGAGTGTTCTTAGATAGGGTTTTGAATAAGACACGTGTAAAAAAAAAAGTATTTCAGTTTTACAGTTTTCATTCCAGCTCATGAAATATGATTACATGAACAACAACAGCCTTTGATTTGTTTGCTGGGCACATACAAAAAAAGTAAATAAATTACCTATGTGAGCGTCCTGAAGCACTGTGTTGTCCATATTTTCACACACCCACTCTTTACAGCATTTTCCTGGTTGCTGAATCCTTCGAGGATGAGGGCAGTCTGGGCTGGGCAGGAGAACATCCTCACTGCACCGGGGCACACAGGTCACCCCTCCACCCGAACAACGACACTGAAGAGCGCAAGAGGGCTGAAATACCTGGCCTTCCTGGTAAGAGACTCCATTATGCTCACAGCCCAGTTCCTTCTGACCTAAAAACAAAATATTACACTAATGACAGATGCAATGCCCAAAACTGGATAGGTTTGGCCCACTTTCACTGGTACTGGGATTATGAAGGTCTAAATTAGGGCTGTCAAACGATTAATCGTGATTAATCGCATCCAAAATAAAAGTTTTTGTTTACATATTATATGTGGGTGCACTGTGCATAATTATTGTGTATATACTGGATATAAATACACACACATGCATGTATATTTAAGAAAAAAATATTATTTATATATAAAATATTTATATTTACATATCATATATACAGTATATACATGAAAATACAGTATACAAGCATGTATGTGTATGTGTGTATATATATATATATATATATATATATATACACAGTGCACCCACATATATTATGTCAAACTTTTATTTTGGATACGATTAATCGCGATTAATCGTTTGACTGCCCTACTCTAAATGTTTTGGTGTTCTCATAAAGGCTATATAGCTATATAGGCTACTCGGATTCCTATGCAGGCCTTACTTATTATAAATTCTGTTTAATCCTATCATAATTCAAAATATAATGTAATAATCAAATGATAAATCAAATGTGCTAATTCGTACTATTTCATACGACCTCATTCGAACAAATTCGTACGATTTTTTCTAATTCGTATATTTTACGGGTTACCAAATTCGTAAGAATTCGTACAAATGACCTACCCCTGACCTGCCCCTAAACCCACCCATCACATGGGTTTGGACAAATCGTACGAATTCGTACGTTGGTCGTGAGATAGCGATGACTCATCTCAGGATGAATCAAATACTCAAACCAAAATTACAAATGATAAATCAAATGATGATTAAAAGTTCAAACCGACGTTGTAAATTATATTAATTAAGTTTCGACTAATATGGGTGGACAGTGCATTTGGTTGTTGAAGTAGTTGGCACTCACTGACACACTCTCCTGGGTCACCAGGGAAGCTGGCACTGTAGTCACACTGTAGCCCTTGCTGACTGTCACACGGGAACACCTCACTGCAAACTTCACCCAGCTGCCGGGCACACATCTGGCAGCACTGGCACCCATCGAGGATCAGAGGAACTCCTTCTGGGCAGACTGGCACAGAGCCTTGGCACTGACAAGGTCCACCACATTGCTGACAGCACACCTAAGGCAGAATAGGAACAAGCTTTATGTGACACATGCAACAAAGCATCAGAGTCATTGTTTATTGCATTTTTAGCTAACTGTGTGATTTGTATATGTAGATTTGTGAAAACACAACTTAGACAGTTACCTCTGATAACAGATCAATCTAAATTGTAATTGTGCATTTTCTGTAAAGCTGCTTTGAAATGATGTGTATTGTGAGAAGCGAATACATGTGAATTGAATTGAATTGAATCAGAGTCTGGGTTATCTGTTATTATCTGTACAATAATACTATGTCAATGCTTGCAGTTTCAATAATCAAACATTACTTTAATATAATGTATTTCTTTCAAGTTTCTCATTATATATATTTGACTATATTTGTAATGAATGACTCTAACAATAGCACAGGTTGATTTTCAAAACCATAAATTGATAATATGCATAGGGAGAAACAAAAGGAAAAAAATATCTCCCCTCTTGTGAATCACTTACGGTAAGTATTTCCAGGCTCTGAATGCATAAAAACATGCTTTCAATTATGATCTAGTGCAAGAGCCAAAGAAGAAACTTCAATACAAAAGATATCATTTGTACAGAACATTCACTCTCTAATTAGGAATTATTGCTACATTGCATTCAGTTTATATTGGAAACCCCCTGTTCAATAACGAATGAGTTCTCAAAGACAAATCTTCCAACAAAAACTCGAACAATGCCAATTCACAAAAGTATAACAGGATATAATATCAAGCTGTTCCACATGGAGTTGAAACTTGAAATTTCCACTGGAAAAACACATGCATGCATGCAAACAGGTTTGGGAACGTGTGATTCTCACCTGTGAATCCAGGTAAAACAGCAGTGCCCATGCCATCAGGATTATTCTGTCTCTCTGTACCTTGTCCATCATGCTCACCACAATAAGATTTTCTACTTGTGTTACTGTTTGCTCACTGCCTGGCTCTGTGGACATCCACTTTTATAAAGTCCTCGCTCTGATGTCATAGCCTGAGTGCAGGGTAAACAGTGGCTGGACCTGGATCAGAAATGTTTCAAATTCCACATCTCCGTTGCCCATTTCCACAACCAGGAATTATTTTCTCCCTCTGCTCGTCTGCTCTGCTCAGAGGTGAAGCATGGACATTTTGAGGAGGAGACAGCACATTAGGCTTTCTCTTGACCACATTCAAGTTTTCTGTTTACTTTTAGAGACTAACCATTTTTTTATTATTATTAAATTACAGCAAATGTATTTGAATAAAAGAAATGTTTGATAATAAATTGGGAGCATGGCATTGCAGAACAGTTAAAAGGTTTATATTGCGCATACATTTTAGACAAAATTGCTCGCCAACGGAAATGATTCAAAGCAGAATTCAATCAAATAGAATAATCACACAGTCATTGCGGTCCTGAATGAATCAGTGGTTCTGAATGAATAGGTTGTTGAGTAAACGATTCAATGACTCACTCATAGACCATGCATGTACGCACTGCAAAGTTTCAGTATGAAGAGTGACAACCGCATTTAAATAAGGGAGTGAATCCCCTAAATTATGGATCTGTGTGTGTTCATAACACGACTCTCTCCCGGAAATGCGCCAATTGACACCAATCATTGTCTCACTTGTTTGGTATGAGGTATTTTTTTGACAAAAGGAGTGACCAAACACATTTGTTCTGCAATTTTAGCCCGTTTTGTTTTAGCTGGGAAGGCTCTCTTGCAGTATTGCAATGGCTTCTTATCATAAACATTTTTGTGGGTTTGTTGTTTGGGCTTATCTCATAATGCGATCAAGTTTATGGAGTTATTAAATTGGAGAGGGGAAGGTTGCAATGTTTTGGTCTTGTTTAAATATAACGCAGTTGGATTTATTTCAGTTTTTGTTCTTGTTCACTGCAATATCTGGCAACACAAATGAGTCAAGGCAAACTGAATTACTGAACTGTGTGTATAGCCTATAGACCATTTCACAAGATGTAAACAACACTGGTACAGAAGCACTTCCTGTTTCAGTTTGTAGCTGTTTTCTTTATTTCACATGTAAAGAAAACATCTTAAAGATGTTTGTTTAACTTTTTGATTCAGTTTTAAATGTTCTGTTGGTTGTATTTTATCCCAGCTTTTATGTAGTTTTAAAAAACTGAAACAGGAAGTGCTTCTGGAATAGTGTTGTTTACATCTCGTGAAATGGTCTATATATATGCTCCAGAACATGATTAAAAAGAGTAACTAAACCCTAAACCAACTTTTTTAGTTATTGATCGGTAAGAATGGATCTTTATTAATACAGTCATTGATTCGAGTAACTTTTTGACATTTGTGTATAAAGTATTTTATTTACACTATATGGTGTAAAACCCTCTTAGTGCTGCCCTCTTCAGGTTGAACGGTGGCTACTGCAGTTGTTAGCGGTTCTTCGTCACGTGCGCACGTTTCAGCTCACCACGCACTTGGTACGAGCTACAGCCAAAAACCAGTTTGTTTCGTCAAAATCACTGTAGCGACTCAGGAGTTGGAATTGCGAGTATTGAAAAAGAGAGTGTTTTAGCATCTATTTCATCCCTTCTGGGGTCTGCCCACTTTTTCAGCATTTTTCAAATATTGCCAGTGGGTGGAGTCAGGCTCTTACCAGTGGTTTAGTTACCCTTTAAGCACTAAAAGGTGAATTGACAACTGAATTTAGCTGCAGTGTGTAAGCTCTTCACTTTTTTTCCCCACCGACTGGCGTAAATATGTAACTTGCAGAAAAAGTCATTAAAAAAATCCCCAACACACTGACAATCTGTCTGGAAAGTGATGCAAAAGACCAAGTGAACAGAAATTTTGGAAAACTGCATGGTTATCAAATTTGAGGACCATAACTATTTGTGGTTTCAAATTTTAAAAGCATTTAAAATAAATATTTTGCGCCAGTTTAAAATGTGGGTGTCACTGAAAAGGATTTTTTAACTTCTCAGACAAATTTCCAGGGATGGTGATGGCACAGTGGATAAGACACATGCCTTTGGTGTGAGAGACCTGGGTTCAAATCCACTGTGAAGTCTCTTTGGATAAAAGTGTCAGCTAAATGAATAAATGTAAACGTTCTCAAAAATACATTATACATTTTTCACGTCGAGTGCTCAGACAAAACAATCCTATTGAAATGCAGGATGACCTACTGGGAACGAAGGCTTAAAATAGACCTAGACGGGAAATTCACTTTTACTAATACCACAGCTCTTGATAATTCATCTGGAACACATGTGGCCTGCCAGATACAGCAAAAGTGGAGTGGATATTAGTTCTGTCTAAAAATTCTGTCCAGCCGCACTCTTATATTTATTTTAACATCCTTTCCAAAAGTCACAAATGTTTGGAATGTACAATATCACCGTAAGGGGTCGTTTTGGTACGTGGCATTCTTTATGCAAAACACAATTATTCCGAAAGAAAAATATTGTGCAACTCTATCATGCAGTGCAAAGCTTTGTGATTAGGTTTAAGAGTGGGGAGGACACACAAATTAAATATTATCATATAAATGTTATTACAATAAACATTCACCAAACTCCACTGGAAACATGTTGTCAAAAATGTCTAAATTTGTTCTGGAAGGATGATCTACAAAAATATTGTTTAAATGTTTAAAGATTAACTGGGCAAGAAAAGCAGATGTGGGACAAAAACACACTCTTTCATGTTTAAAATTCAGTCAGTTGTGACTAGTCCAATAATGTCTCATGGAAAAGGTTGTGCTTAAAGTGAAATACTTGCATTGAATTGTTTTCTTGCTGAGTGGCGGGGGAACGGACTGAAGTTAACAGGAATACTGGAAAGGCAGGCTCCATGGCTGTGGGCAAGAGTGATTTCATTTAACACCTGCTTTAGTACAGCAGTGTAAAAACCTGAATTCTATGACAGAGCAAAAGCAAATTAAGAAAGTACATTCAACATTCACCATGGTCTGTAAACCTCATTATGCTTTTGGTATTGGGATAGGTCATCTTTGTGTTTATGCCATTCATCCCAATTCTTGTGCGGTGCACATGTGATCATCTGGGCTATGTCTTAGGACCTTTCCAATTTCCAGATGTTACCACACACTCTGTAATAAAGAAGAATTACTTGATGAATCAACATGCTTGACCAGACAAACTGAATATAATTCTAACATTTCTTAGAATTCGCCAGACAATTCCTTATTGACTTAATGTTAAAAAGCCTATGATTTTCCTTTGAGGTTTGAAGAATTTGGCCTCAACTGTAACACAGTTAATCAGCTGGAGTCGTTAAGAATTTGGAAACTGGAAACGTCTTTATATCCCTTCTAAGACAGTGATTACATATCATTCAGTTCATATGAATCTTGGATCTCTAACCTGAGAGTGAGACCAAAAATGTTTGCAAACAAAATACTTTTCTGAATAGTATGAATAACCCAGCAAAATATATGTTCAAAGAACATTTTTCAAAACTCAGTTCAACAAAATTTGAATGTCGAGGGAACAATTGAGGGATTTTGCAAACATTGTGGGAGTTTTTAATGTTCTCTGAACGCTCCGAATGCTACATTTAAAAACGTTAGACGACGTTCCAATATTAGCCTATAAAGACCATTAACACTGATCGAACGTTTTATAAACATTGCTGGAAGAAGGTTTGCTCATAACTTTGAAAAAAAAACTTAGAACGTTAGCCAAGTTCTGAGCACGTCCCCTAAGTTCCGAGATCGTCCAATGTTTGGAATGTACAGCCGTCATTGGAGAGGGGTCGCAAATATTTGTATTATTATTTAGGTAATTTATAATTACACCCATATTATCTTAACGCTCCGGCTAAAATCAATAGGCCTACTTAACAATAGCTATTTATAGAAATATTTAATAGAAATAATAGCCCCCAGACGAACGCTGCGACAATATTGCAGTCAATTGAGATGGCGCCAGTTGCGTTAAAACAAAGGGGGGTGAGAGCCGTGCAAAAAAAATGATTAATAATGTCTCAGAGTCAGATCATCCACTTATATCATTTTTATATCCTCTTGGTTGACGTCATTGTTGATTTGTTCACCATCAAAATCGCCGCATGCAAAGTAAAACATTAAAGCGTCCAGGTTCCTTTCTTGTCCCTTTCATTTGAACAGACCTTTTACACATTAATCGCAGCTGCAGACCAGATGTGAAGCGATGTATTACCCTCTACAAGGAAGAACTTGAATCGGACTAACTGTTTTTGACGAGAGGAAATGATACCTACGTTCCAAGCATTCTAACTAAATGTGTGAACTGCGAGAGTCGTAACAGGAAAGCCTTTGGTTTCTGATAAGAGCACTGCTCTGAACGGGTCAGGTAATGACGTTTAAGAGGAAGCAAATCTGACAGTCACAGGAAAGATGTCAGACAACACACACACATACAGTAACAGCTTTATGGGAAGAGCCCAGTAACCGCCTGGAAGGGAATATTAAAATATTTCAACTGAATCTGTGAAATCTATCACTGTACGCTTCGAGTCACATTGAAATTTACTGTATGAGATGCCGCTGTCTGTAGAACACAAAACAGGATATTTTAAAAATATCTCTTTATTGCCCCTACACAACACTAAGTAGCCTATTCAATGTTGTTTTGGACCCCATTGACTTTCATTATATGGGGAAAAAAAAGGAGTTTGAATTTGACATTCTTACATAAAGGTTCTTTTTTTGCCATTTAGTTAACATCCATGAAACCTTTCTATTGCTCAAAAAGCTAGGCCTATGTATAGTTTAAAAGAGTTATTTAGATTATTGAAATGTTCTTAAAATGTTTATTTTAAGAAACGCTCAGGGAAAGGTTATTTGGAGAAACAAAAATGGTTTTGCCTTGAGAAACAAAAAGGAAAAACTCCTTTTGGAACCTTTAAAGATGCCATAATTCAAATTCTACACATCACATATTCCTTGAATTTCAGTTGAAAAATACTACATTTTTCATTTAGATATAATTTTACGATTAACCAAATCCAATTAAATTACACACATTTTCCCCCCAAAATCAGTTTGGAAAATATGAAAAAGTGGGCTAATGACTATAATGTTACCATTGCAGCTCATAAAAATGTACTTGTCATTATTTGTCATTTTATCAAATTTATGAATATAATGTTCTGAAACAATAGTAGATCAGAATCACTCAGTTGACAAGGTTACTGGAAACTGAAATTAAATATTTAAAAAAATATCCTCTTGGTCTTAATATAATAAGACTAAAATAGCAACAACCCTGTTCCATTAGGCTACAGGAGTTCATGCCTTAAAATAAACGAGAACAAATAAATACAGGACAAGGGATAGATTCACTGCAGCAGCTACTTCGTAACATGTGGCCGGCAGAGTCAATATTTTTAACGGATATTCTGCTCTTTAGCTTGCAGAGAAGATCTCCAAAAGCTCCAACCCACAGAAAGCTTCTATCACTTTCTAAATGAACACAAAGGTACTGATATGAAAGAGCATAAGCATATACTGTATAGTAAATGCTTGATCAAACACGTTCAAACCACATTTAGTAACATATGATATGACTCATATTCGATGACAGTTTAGTGATAGCATAGGGTGAATTCAGAAGACGTCAGTCATGATGAACATCAAAAAGTGGCGCTTTTTCCGTCAGACAAGGGGGCATGTATGAGCCACAAATGAAAGAGAACAGACGTAAATAAATGGAAAAAGGAAAAAAGAACGTTTTTACATCTGCTCAAAAGCTTTACATCTCTAGCATGTCTTAATAGCATAGAGCACAGCACACTGAGGGATTTATAAAGCGTGGTGCTACCACATTCTCAAGCACTGTTCCAGCAGACTGATGTATGACACATTTAATGGGATGTTTTTGCTGGTTGGGAAACCAGGCCCATGTGGTTTCATGTAATGTTAGATAGGCCAAGTTAAACAAGGGTTGTTGTTTAGGAAATACTCTGTGTTAAAATGTAATACTTTAGGCATCTAGTAACTGCTATGTTGCATAACATGGCAATTTCTCTTATTTATCTTACATTTTTTCCACATGGTTTATGAAGAAATTCTCAGCAGTGCATGCATTCAAATATGCAATGTCATGAAGAAAAGATGCTCAGTTTGATGACAGATGAAATTGCCATATGATATATACAAGATGTGTTAGTTTTAGGCCCTAACCTTCTTAGCAACATATCATTAATATCTAATTTTAGGTTATATTTGGGCATTGCACTATAGTTGACCCAAAGAAATTCTGTCATAATTTACACACCCTTAAGTTTATCCAAACCTGTGAATTTCTTTGTTCTGCTGTACACAAAGGAAGATTTTGAAGAACGTTTGTAACCATCATTGAACTCCCTTTAACAAAGAAAAAAAAAAGAAAAAATAAAAAAAAGAAAGAAAGAAATGCACCTCCTCACCTATGACGTTTTGCTGACATCTAGTGGCCAACTGCATAAGCCTGCATGGCCTACATGTCCAACAGTAGTGTATTTTCAGCCCCAGTTGGTAGGCTAAATAAAAAATGTTTAACAACAAATGAAAATAAAAGAAAATAATTATTATTTAATCCTGGTTATGAATCGAAAATATATCAAATCGGTTGTCTGTTTGAAGTATACTGTACACTGACTTGAGTGATTCAGCGCTGGTAGCCTCCACACGAGGGCGCCCTTGTTTAACTTTTGAGTCGACCGTGAATTTTCGTGGTTATATTTTTTAATAGTTCCTTTTAATAAAGACCCATTACAGATCATTATCTAAAAAAGTTGTTTTAGGGCTTAGTTACCCTTTAAGTAGGCCTGATACGTTAAAAATATTTTTTTTTATTTTACGATAAATCTGGACAACTTAGACTGGGCAACCAAGTTTAGTTTTTTGCATTTCAGTTTATTTTTCACAAAACTGCCATACAATCGAGTCGTAAACAAATTCCTGGGATAACCTTTATTTGTAACACTTACTCTATTCTTGATTTTACTTTTCAGTCCAACTCTCAAGGTTGACTCCAAATACTTCGGCTCATATATTTTTTTAGGAAATACTAATCGGACATGCCCGAAAGAGATGTTTCTGCTCGGTGACCGCTCGATTCAGTCCGATTTGAACAGATTAATCGGAAAGATCAACGTCCGATCTTGAAACACACAACTGTACGTCTGTTATAGGCTATATCATTTTCTCATGGATTATTGATTGATATTCATTAGAAGGCTTAAATTTACATTTTCATTAAGAATGTATGCTGGGTTAAACAAACAAGCTTGGGCAATAACTTCATCGGTCAGTCTTTACGCGACCATGGCTAAAGTTGTGAACCTGACCAGACTCTTTCTTTTGTCACATAACGTAACTCGGTGTAAAGATGCCTACTGACATAAAATATCATTAAGCAAACCGTTAGTTTAGTAAACCTTTACTAAAACCACCTCAAAGCTCAACGCAACGCTAACGCTTCCGACGCTTGCTCCAGCATTCTAGTGTGTCGCGTCGCGTCTGTGTCTGTAGTGTAGATGTGCCATTCTGTGTTTCTTAAAAGCTTCTAATAGGATTCCGTTTTAATCTCTTCGCAAGGCTTCAGGTGCGCTGCTTTCAGTTTAGTTTGCTCGGTTATTGTTGTAACCAGTTGAGCATGTTTAGTTGGCTTATTGTAATGTACGCTGATGTAGAGGCGGGTTCGTTGCTTACATTATCTGTTCATAATAAGGCGTGTTCTTTGTCCGCGCGCGTATAATAGTAACGCGCACGAGGAAGCTGAACTTCGCTGCTTGAGCTGACAGGTTCCGGTGTGTGCGTGTTCAAGTTATATCACGACAAACTTACTCTTCGAATCAAGACAATGGCTGAGAAGAATGGAAAACCAGCATTTGACAAACCTAAGGTTAGTGTCATTACTGTTGTTGTTGTTGTTGTTGTTCTTCTTCTTCTTCTTAATAGCCTATGCATTTGTCTTGGAATGCTGTATTCAAATAATGTGTGTCCCATAAAGCCATAATCACCACACATTAAAATGCCAACATTTATGAGTCATGACTGATAAATGTAGATTAAATAGCCATAACACCTAAAGTCATCTTAATTCTGATGCTTAATAATAATAGGCTAATGAAAATAAAATAATGATAAAAAGGGGAGACTTAATGGTAAAGGCATTTTAAGTGTAAAAAGTATAGCCTACTCTATTTTAATTTAAAAAGAGAGAAAAACCTCGTCATGAGAGAACTGAAACATTCATACAAAGACACTTTTTAAGATAGGAGATCTTAGTGATGCAAGCTGGTGCATCAATATTCTAACAGTGATGTGTTAAGTACATTGGCCACATACAGTGGCACAGCAGCGATGAAGGAGAGATCGCTCCAGGATGATGTTCACATTTCTCGGCCTTCCAGGGAGATACACACAGAGCATTGTAACCGCCCTTTGGAGTTATCACACTGACTCAGCAAGCAGAAGTCAGCCTGGAGAACTGATACCAAAAGCTTACAGATAAGCAAATCATCTGTGGCAGTGTCAATAACCATGTGAAAGAGTTGAAAACTTGTGAACTTGTGTTACTAATGCAGGTGGAGGACTGACAGCTGCATCACTGAAAGTAGAATTAAATCATTTTGAATGCACATATCTTAAATGATGGCATATTAATTAGGTTTTAAACTACACCTTTGTCAGCAGTATAGTGTGAGAATCTACCCTGGTAATACACAGCATTCTTTTGGGATGACTCATTATAAACTCATATTCAAAAGGCCTTAATCAGTTGATTAATTTTCATTCAAGAGGGCAATTTGATCGTAATTTTTCATAGACCTAACAAAGCGCTGCAATCATTGTAGGTGGTAAACAATTGACCATTCCTTGACTAAATCTCTCCCCTAATAATACTTCAACAAGTGAGAAATTCAACAAATTAAGTGGCACTTGACAGGCAGTAATTTCCGTAATTTATCAACTACCCAAGATTGTGTACATTATTATACACACACCTAAAGGATTACTAGGAACACCTGTTCAATTTCTCAATGCAATTATCTAATCAACCAATCACATGGCAGTTGCTTCAATGCATTTAGGGGTGTGGTCCTGGTCAAGACAATCTCCTGAACTCCAAACTGAATGTCAGAATGGGAAAGAAATGTGATTTAAGCAATTTTTGAGCATGACATGGTTGTTGGTGACAGACAGGACGGTCTGAGTATTTCACAATCTGCTCAGTTACTGGGATTTTCACGCACAACCATTTCTAGGGTTTACAAGGAATGGTGTGAAAAGGGAAAAACATCCAGAAGGCGGCAGTCCTGTGGGCGAAAATGCCTTGTTGATGCTAGAGGTCAGAGGAGAATGGGCCGACTGATTCAAGCTGATAGATGAGCAACTTTTACTGAAATAACCACTTGTTACAACCGAGGTATGCAGCAAAGCATTTGTGAAGCCACAACACGCACAACCTTGAGGCGGATGGGCTACAACAGTAGAAGACCCCACCGGGTACCAATCATCTCTACTACAATTAGGAAAAAGAGGCTACAATTTGCAAGAGCTCACCAAAATTGGACAGTTGAAGACTGGAAAAATGTTCCCTGGTCTGATGAGTCTCAATTTCTGTTGAGACATTCAGATGGTAGAGTCAGAATTTGGTGTAAACAGAATGAGAACATGGATCCATCATGCCTTGTTACCACTGTGCAGGCTGGTGGTGGTGGTGCTGGTGTGGTGGGATGTTTTCTTGGCACACTTTAGGCCCCTTATTGCCAATTGGGCATCATTTAAATGCCACGGCCTACCTAAGCATTGTTTCTGACCATGTCCATCCCTTTATGGCCACTATGTACCAATCTTCTGATGGCTACTTCCATGTCACAAAACTCGAATCATTTCAAACTAGTTTCTTGAACCTGACAATGAGTTCACTGTACTAAAATGGCCCCCACAATCACCAGATCTCAACCCAATAGAGCATCTTTGGGACGTGGTGGAACGGGAGCTTCGTGCCCTGGATGTGCATCCCACAAATCTCCATCAACTGCAAGATGCTATCCTATCAATATGGGCCAACATTTCTAAAGAATGCTTTCAGCACCTTGTTGAATCAATGCCACGTACAATTAAGGCAGTTCTGAAGGCGAAAGGGCGTTAAACACAGTATTAGTATGGTGTTCCTAATTATCCTTTAGATGAGTGTACAGTGAAACACAGAAAGGTCCCACCTTTCCAGTCTGAGTGACATTTTAGCAATATTGTAAGAACAACACTGAATTACTCATCTACACACAAGAATGCCTTAACAACAACACAATATTATGATAACAAACTCTGCAGCATTCAAGTGTCATTTGATTTCCAAATGTGAACAGTTGCAAGCAGGTTAATCTTATAAATATTTAAATGCAATGCAGTCCATGCATATTCAACCCTGTTACCCAGTGACTTTAATATTAAACCAACTGCAGTAGTTGTTTGCAATGCACATATGAATCAATTCAAGTATAAAGAGATTGGCACTTGGCAACTGAATGTCTGTTTGATATTTGAGCACAGCAACATGGCTCACATGACTGGTTGAGCATGTGAGCAACCATTCATCATATTGTAGAATGCTTTGCAGCATAAATGCATACTTTTGGGAGATTTCATATTCAGCAAATTGTTTATTTTATTAATTAAACTGACTGAAAGAAGACTATTGCAGCCTAGTGAGCTTTTGAAGAAAGTATCGACTCACTGCGGTCCCATTGGGCCTTGTGCTCTGTTAACCTGATCTGAGTAACTGAGCTATAGACCAATGAAGTGAAAGCACTGGAGGTGACATCATCCTTGCTTAGTTCTGCCAAAGGCACACAGTGTCTTGCAGAAATTGATTTTAATAAACCCGAAAATGAATCACATTATTCTTGAATGTTTTGATTTAATATTGTTCGAAGGTGCGGTTCGCTTTTTCTTACATTATAGACTCTAAAACTTCACTTTAGGCTGAGTGAGCACACTGTACTTTTGTACTGAAAAAGAATGTTAAGAATAGTTTTATTTTTATTTCCTTGCATCAAGGCCAGTTTGCTTTGAGATTGTGTAGATTTATCAGGTGCCGAAAGCATGTGTTTTTCTGTCTTTGAGCTGCGCTAAAGGTGTTATTCATGTAAAATGCTACATGCGGTTGTACACCACCTTTTCCTCTGGAGTGGGGGAAGGGACTTAATATTCTGCATGCTTCCCTGTGTCTGGCTGGTCACTGGAGATCACACTGCATAATCAGTGTTGATGTCTTTCAATATCTGGTTCCTATCATGCTCACGAGGGTCCGTTCGGTTTTAAATTGCCCTTATCTTTTGTATATTATTGCATTAAGAAAATATGACCGCCTTAACAGCCATTATTTAGGTTTTTTTTGTAGAACGGTTTGGTCAAAGATGTGGCGTCCTGTCACCCTTTCTCTCTCCTAATCATTTCCTAAACTCACCACTTCCCCAAAATTGGTCTCTGTTTTCACACTAATGGTGCTAAAACACAAACAAATCTAAGAAAATAACATTGTAATTAGTAAACTGTTGTAATACAATGTTATGAATTATTTATGATTTAGTTTCAGTGTTGGGGTTCTAAAGTCATGCATTACAATATATTGCATTAACAAATTGTGTTACTTTTTATGGATAGTTATGTTTTACGTTACTTTTGTGTTACTACTTCTCACCTGGGCTGGGTTCGGACACAAAAGTTATATTTTTGGAAAATCTAAAGGCCCCTTCAGTTCATACCAAAATAAAATAAGCCTCAGGGGTAAGCCAAGAAATTGCAAATTCACGTCTGTAGAGGGCGCAGCTCAAACAAACGTTTTAGTTGAGCTGCCATTCCG
This sequence comes from Pimephales promelas, assembly GCF_988280905.1. Taxonomy (NCBI): domain Eukaryota; kingdom Metazoa; phylum Chordata; class Actinopteri; order Cypriniformes; family Leuciscidae; genus Pimephales; species Pimephales promelas. The sequence continues at coordinate 20,713,228 of NC_142788.1, read as the reverse complement.
GAAGAATAAGACGAATAAGAAAGTTTAACACTCTTACCCATAGATATCTATAATAAAGGCTAGATGTATTACGGCGGAGTCTCTATCACCATTACCGGCGGCCATCTTGTCACAGGCAAGCTTTCTGTGGTTCCTGATGTTGATGAGAGATCAGCACGAACACAAACACTCTTATCTCGGTGAAATCTTGACGAATTTAAAAATGGTTTGGTTTGTTACAAACGTTTATTATAACGTTATATTAGCGTGGCTATAATTCTGGATGATTATTTATTTCTACACTTATTATTCATAAGTATGCAGTGTCATAACTACATCTCTGACGTTTATTAAAAAAAAACATTTGAAATTCGGTAGAAAATTGAGCAAGTTATGGTTATTTAAAAAGTACATGAACCATTAAAACACATTGTTACAAGCTGCCTGTGACAAGATGGCTGCCTGTTGTGAACGTCGACCTCCATTGGCCAGCATCGCAGACGAGATATCTAGCCTTTATTATGGATATCTATGCTCTTACCTCAGCAATTTAAAAAAAAAGAAAGAAACACAAATGTGATGTTAAGTAATTTTTGCTTATCGGTATGGTGGAATTCATCATTGATTGTCAGCCGCAAAGTCAGTGAGATTAAATACATAAAGTATATTTGTGTTAATATATTTGAGTTAGTTTCTAGAATAAGTATATAGGCTATAATCTGTGTGTTAAAAAATGGTGGCGTTCGGACATCAGCGTATTAATATTACTGGTAGATCCTCCTATAGTGCTGGTTTAGATGGTTTAGACCCTACTCTGAAGTAGGAGCTAAATTAGTAACTAGAACTAAAATCATCCATATAGTTCCTGCGGTTCGAACACATCAAAAAAACGAATACTTCCGCCTATAGTTCTAGGAATATGAAAATGTTCCTCTGGTGCGAAAGCCCGAAATGTTTCTGATTACTTCTCACATGTTCCTTGTCTTGTTAATCATCTAGGCCTATATATTTAAGCCCTTTGTTTTCATCTGTTCTTGTTCTTTGTAATGTAAACATTTCTAGATTGTTCTGTGTGTTTATTAAAGGGATCATTAGTAGTCACATGACACTATAGAGTAATTGATGCCACGTGGAGGGTTTTTCAGTAGACAAGATCCTTCTTGCTGTTTGTTTCACAGCTGCTATGAGTGGGGTCACAATTTAATTTGGTCGTCTCTCAGGACAACTCCCCAGTACTGCTCTCAGTACATCTCAGCTGATTGGAGCCATTGCATTCACTTCTCCCACAGCCGTCCCTGGCATCCCCAGAGCCTTTCCACTGAACTCATTTAACCCAGTCGTGCATTCCACATTCTAGATGTGCTTAGTTTATGAGGAGCATTTCACAGCTGCGTGAGGAGGAGACTCCGTTAACTATTTAAATACGACAGGCTGAAAGCTGAGCTCGGTTTTGACAAATGTGCTTCTGCTCTGTGGTATTAAGTGTCTCTATAATTCACTGTGACATGTTGTTCAGTGGTGTGAAAAAAAAGTCAATTGAAATACAGATGTATTTTATTGCTGCTCCTTTATCTTTGCAGGTTGAGCTACACGTGCATCTTGATGGTGCTATTCGAATCAAGACCATTATAGATGTAGCAAAGTAAGTGACAAGCATTCCTTTTACATACTGTGATAAATACACGAAGAACCTAAAATGTCCTATAGGAAACTATTAAAATGTCTTTCATAGCTTCTCAGAATCCCCTTAAAGGAATAATGAAAACTATTATTATTTCCTCATCCCCATGACTGTTTAATCCTTTGTTGCTATTTTTTCTATGAATTGCAGAAAGTATTATTTTATAATTTCTATAAATTACAGGAACGTCTGTCTGTCTCTGTGTGTGTGTGTCTGTCTGTTAATCGTATATCTCTCGAACCGTTAGTCCGATGGATCTCAAACTTGACAAGTGTTTTGCCACGGGCACGAGTAAGTGCAGTGCTGAGTTTGACGTTGTTAGGATTAGAAATGGGAAAAGATATGGGTAAATATATCTGTAATAGAAGCACACATTGAAGTTGTGGTTTAAAAATCAGACTGATCTCATGAAGTAGCGTGTGTATGACACGCCAATTCGTATTTCCATTTTTGGCGTGCTATCAAGACGCATAATCGCTTTTCAGCGTGTTTATGAACGCCGTTGACGTAACGTTATATAAATATATGACTTACCTCAACCCCGTCCCTAAACCTAACCGTCACTGGGGTTAATGGCATTTATGACTGTTCCCTTACCATCCTAGGAAAGAAAAAGATATGACTTACCTCAACCCCATCCCTAAACTTAACCGTCACTGGGGTTAATGGCATTTATGACTGGAGATTTGACGTCGTGTACAGACACGCGGAATGACGTGGACGTTAATGGCGTAGACATGCACGCAAACACGCGGATACACGCGGATAGCTCAAAATGCGTAGAGATAACACGCCACTTGGCTCGAAAGTGGCGTGTATGTTTACGCAAAAGTCATGATGTCATGTTGCAAAAATAAACATTTGTGGTTTAAAAATTGTGGTTTAAAAATAAACAAACATTCTTATTCATTTGTTAACTGAATCTGTAAGTCAGTTACGCTGTTTAGCGTACGCAGTCTCTTTCACGGCCATCATTTGTAGTAAATGCAATTGCAATTGTTTTGCACAAATGCAAAAGCACCAAACCAACAATTGCTAAAAACACACACCAAAAAATTATTTTGCACAGGCATTTTGCACTAGTATAATATAATTCTAATATTTTATAATATAATTTATACAATTTATATTTGATATACTGTATTTACATTTATTATTGTTGTTTTTGAAAATAGCATTTCTGTTATATTTCAAGCCTTCTGAAGCCAAAAGGAAGAACGCCAAATTTATTATTAACTGTTAATCTTACATGCACTGCAGCTCTCAAATCAAATATGAACTACTTACAATGATTGAAGCCTGTCAGTCCTTGTTCAATGTGAACTATCAAGTTGTGACCTGCTTTAGTGTGTTTTTCACCAAGAATTAAAGATTTTTGAATGCCAACAGGGTTTTCCCTCGGTCATAATTGGTCTTGGGTGGTGGCAGACTAACATGGTCAACCACATACAGTACAAAGTACCCTATACCCATGTGAACTGCAAGCCCAGTACTGACAACAAATCCAAAATAAATGCAAAGAAACAGCTTGTGATACCAACTTATCTTATTTATTCATGAAATAAAAATAATCTGGCGGGGATTGAGTGGTTTTTAAGTGGAAAAAACCCCTGGCTTGGGCATCGGATAAGTTTGGGTAAATGGATATTATGATTCTGTGCCATTCTGTGGTCTTTCCATTTAAACTGTCAAAGCTCTAACCAGTGCCCTCTGCTGTAACTGTGTCTCAGGCGGCGGGGAATCACTCTTCCTGTGAGCGGTGAGGATAAAATGAGAGACCTGTGCAAAGTTCACGAGCCAGTCAAAAAATTTGAAGAGTTTCTTGACAAGTTCAATCACTTCATGCCTGTTATTGCGTAAGTGTTGAGAAAATATCTGCAAATATTTTGTGTTGTGGATTTGCTTAAAGATCTTGCATGTAATGGGATTTCACACTATATTATATTACTCTCTTTAGATTAAGAGAAAAAAAAACCATAGGGGCAAAAGGGAAGTCAATAATGAATTCCATGGATGTTAACTCAATTTTTTCACACATCTGAAGCATCGCTCACGTAGTTAATAAGTGAGTGAGTGAGCCTGGAGGTGGATATACTCTCAAGGCCATAGTATCATTTCTGATGTCCTATCTTTACATGCAGCTCACGTCACAGCTTCAGCACGTGACGCTATAGCAATGGACATATAACCTCGGCATAGGCTTAGTTTGTTGTCCACACACACAATCCTCTCAACAAGAGTCAGATAATGTGACATTTTCTACTCGTTTCCACTCAGATTCATGAACATGAGAGATAAATGCTTGGACACGAATTCATGAAAGGCAGAGCCGCCAGCGGTTTTGTTGGCCGGCAGCTGACAAGCTTCATTGAAAAGGAACCTCTAGTCCTTGGAAACTTTAAAAGGGCCTTGTTTACAGCATGCGCCTCCCCCAAAACAACACAGGGAACTCAATGGCTGTTTTGGCACCCACTAGACTAGTCCTGTGCTTTAAACGGGCTCAATGCATGTCATGTGGTGTAAAATGGAAACATGCTTTGGCACTTTTATTTAGGACTTTCAAGCATAATGTGACTAAGAGAGGGAACTCAAAAACAAAAAACAAAAAAATGAAAGAAACATCCATGCCAGTGAGCTGATTAAAATCAGTATCATAGCGTTATTGTTACGGAGTTGTAAAAATGATTATGGCCTTTGCTATCTTGCAGGGGTGTTCTTGGAACAAGTGAACATTGGAACATGGTTATGCAATTAAGGAACTTTTCTTTTTATGAGTGTGTAAATAAAACATTCAGCCATTTCTAAGAGAACGCCTCTTTACAGCATGTAGTATATATGTCCATTGATAAAGAAGAAAAATAAATCAAATTTCACATATTCACAACACTGAGTTCATAAGCAAAAGAACAGATGCTTTTATCAGAAGCAACTTACAAATGAGAAAACAGATGACATAAGCGATTCTACGGAGGCAGTAACATGAGAAATTTTGACATGGATAACATGGGGAAAAAAAACTGTCATATAGATATTTTTAATATTATCTCATAATTTGGCAGCATATTAGTATATTAGGCTGCTGTCACTTTAAGACCTGACACACAGATCCATTATACTGTTACACATGCGTTTTCTTTCCCAACTGTTTACTTTAAATTAAAACAACACTATGTTTTAATACGTACTGTATATCTATTCTGCGGAAAATGAGTATTGAAAACATTTAAGATTTTTCAGTGTTATGAACCGGAAAATTGTTATTTTTGACAACACTACGTTGCAATTATGCCGGGGACACACTGCAAGACTGGCTTTAGTTTATTATTTCAGATGCCTTTTTAAAATACATTAATGGATCATGTATATTATATATAAAATTCAATGTCAATGTTAATGTATTGACATTAACCCTGGATATACGAAGCCCTGGATAAACATATATGCAAATTTGTTTGTTCATCAATTTCTAACATATAGCATAACTTTCATAACATTATGTATGGACTCTGTAGGTCACAAGGCCTATTCGGGTAGGAGGTTTGTTTATTTGCCATCATGTCTTATCTGTTGCATGTTTCATCTGCAGAGGGGACAGAGAGGCCATCAAGAGAATAGCTTATGAGTTTGTAGAGACAAAGGCCAATGAGAAAGTGATTTATGTTGAAGCCAGATACAGCCCTCATCTACTGGCCAACAAGGGAGTGGATCCTATACAATGGAACCAAAAACCGTACGTGTACCATATCTGCTGTTTTATTGTCCTTATTTGTTACAATAATCATGTTGGTTTGCATTTTCTCTTCCACAATAACCCTGTTCTTGGCTTTGTTCTCTCTCTTCCTCCCAGAGGAGACATCACTCCAGATGATGTGGTGGACCTGGTGAACCAGGGATTTAAGGAGGGAGAGAAGGCCTTCAAAACTAAAGTCAGGTCCATTCTGTGCTGCATGCGTCACATGCCAAGTAATGCACTCTCACGTTCAACCACCCCACCCAGTGTGCTGTGTGTTTGAGAGGATACGCCTTACTGTCATCCTTCATTTAAAGCACATTAATCCACAGCTCTCTGTCATAACCAATGCTGTTAAATCAATCATCACACCACTGGCCAAACCTGTCTCCTGCAAATAAGCTCAGATTTTTTTTGTTCCCATCTGAAATTCAGATAGGATGGGCTGTTTGGAAATGCTGTTGTGAGTTTGGAATACTTGGTGATTCATTCTTGGTGCAATGTGTTTTGTAAATACAGACACTATTGAAACAACAGATTTGTCATGTACTCTACCTTTCAAATGTTTGGGGTTGGTATGATCTTTTCATTTTTTTGACAAGTATTTTTTGCTCAAAACTAAAAACAGTAATATTGTGAAACTTTTTTACAATGTAAACTAACTGTTTTCCATTTAAATATATTTTAAAATGTAATTTCCTCCTATGATGCAAAGCTGAATTGTCAGTAGCCTTTACTCTAGTCTTCAGTGTCACATAATTCTTTAGAAACATTCTAAAACCCTGTTCACAAGAATGACTATAACGATAAAGACATAATTAAAAAAAAAAATTCTAGTTGAAAATTGAAAATTAAAAACATTTCTTCTTTTAGAGCTCGAGTATTTAAAGCGACAGACGACAAATCTGCAATGCACACCTACAATAAACAGAACGATATTGTTCGCTGATGTGAATGCTAATATAGATATTGTTAAAAGTTAGTTTTTGTAGTTATTGTTCTTGGTGTGAAAAGGCCATAATATGCTGACATGATGCTTAAGAAACATTTATTATTATCATTAACCTTTGTAAAAAACATGTTTTTTTTAAGAATCCTTTGATGGAAAGAGAAGAACAGCATTATAATTTGAAACGTATGTCCTTACGTCACTTTTGTTCAATTTAATGCATCCTTCCTGAATTAAAGTATTACATTTTTTTTTAATTGTACTAACTCCAGACTTTTGAACGGTAGTATAAAAGGAAGTAATAGTCATCACTTTTAGCCTATAAGATTTTCACCCAACTGAAGAGAACATGTTGAATCAGCATTTGTCTGTTTGTTGGGGAAGTGTGTTAGTGTGACAGTTATTTTTCATAAAATTATAAATCCAACTGCTAACTTATTTGTTGGTGTTTGTCTATGCGATGTGAACTGGCCTTTAATAAGAAATGAAAAGCTTCTCACTCCATCAATTAGGGTTACAAGAACTGTTGCCAAATATATAACGTGCTAAAAAAATAATAATCATAGAAATAATGATCCATTCATAGACTCTTTTAAGTATTTGTCTAATTAAACCTGAAAGGGATAGATTACCCAAAAATAAAAATCAGCCCATGATTTATTCAACCTCACGCCATACTAGTTGTATATGACATTCTTCTTTCAGACGAATACAATCTGTCCTGGCTCTTCCAAGCTTTATAAATGGCAGTGAATGGCCATTTCTGTTTTGAAGTCCATCAAAGTGCATTTATCCATAATAAAAGTCTCCACGCGGCTCTGGCATCCATTCACTGCCATTAAAAAAACTTGAGAGGACATTTTTTAATTTAACTCTAATTTGTATTTGTTTGGATTTAAATAGACAAATATAACAGTAACTTGGACAGGCAGTATGTATGCAGCCTATCAATAACCTTTATAATCTATTGCTTATTGTCATTGTAGATTGGTCTATGGAAGTGGTCGAGCTGTGTAAGAAGTACTGTAAAGATGGAGTAGTGGCAATAGATCTAGCAGGAGATGAAACCCTAAGTTGTGAGAACACAGGACACAAGAGAGCATTTGAGGTAAGAACATTACCAAAATGTCCTGCACTGGATTCAATTAATTTGAAAGAACGTGTATGATAATCGTATGTCTTATCAACCAATTGTCTTGTCAAAGACTTGATTTTCCTTGACTTTTTTCCCTGAAAAAGAAAAGAAGGCAATACTTTTGGATATTTGAAGGACTGATGATGTACAAGTCTGACATCATAATAAAACTTTTTGATTAGTTGATGTATTTAAAACTTAAAGAGATTTAACTGTGCTTTGTCTGTCATCTAATTTATGGATAATACGTTTCCAAATCAACGGAGACATCTGTTTGTACCATTAGCGTGCTAAGAGCTGCAGCTGAGACATTCAGGAAACAAAACACGCTTTTTTGTCATCCCATGATCTAACCGAAGATTACAATCACAAGTGTTTGAAAGCCATATCCTTCACATCACATACTAGAAATGCTGAAGTGCTGTGTTTAGCTGTGAGTTCACTGAGTTTGTTTTTTGACAGGAAGCAGTCAGAAGCGAGGTGCACCGCACAGTCCATGCAGGAGAAGTGGGCCCTGCCAGTGTGGTGAAGGAGGTACATGTTTCCTCTTTTGCTTATCATTTAAAATATAGAATTCAGCAAGAACACGCCAACCACAGAAAATGTGCTTCGCATGGCAACAGTGTTTGTCCATCTGCTTTCTGTTGTATAGATGGAAAATTGTGTAACAATGCGGAGTCTGTTCTTAACTATCAGAGTGATTCTGTGTGGAAAATCTGTCTGTGAAGTACATTTCCTTCCCAAGTACTAAATTATATGGCAGATATTTCAGAAAACAGCACAACTGCTCAGCTCATTTTTCAAAATGTCAAACCACAAAAAAAAAAAAAAAAAAAAAAAAAACACACCCGCATATGTTCCTTTTGCAGGCTGTGGAAGTTCTGAAAGCACAACGCATTGGACATGGATACAACACGCCTAAAGATCCAGCACTGTACCAACAGCTGCTCAAACAAAACATGCATTTTGAGGTAACCGTAGATGGCAGCTTACTGACAGTTGCAGAAATCATTTTTGAGATACACACCCACATATTTGTACATCAGTTGTCTGATAAAATATGCATTAATATGCATGACTTTATAATGTGTCATATAGATCTGTACATTGCACTCCAGTCTTGGTCAAAGTACTCATATACAATAATGGCCCAATGAGAAAGTAGCACTTTCAAACAATGATGATAAAGATTTTCCCAGAACTAATTAATAAGACATTAATACTTTTATTCAGAAACGATGCATTAAATTAATCAAATGTGACAGCAAAGACATTTATGTTGTCACTTGTCACAAAAGATTTTTATTTTAAATAAATGCTGTTCTTTTGAACATTCGATTTACCAAAAAATCCTAAGTAAAAATGTATGTAAAATAATAATAAAAAATGTTTTCTGAGCAACAAATCAGCATATTAGACTAATTTCTGAAGGATCATGTGACACTGAAGACTAGAGTAATGATGCTGAAAATTCGGCGTTACAATCACAGGAATAAATTTCATTTTAAAATATATTATCTCTCCAGATCCTGATTTTTGGTCAGAAAAAAAGAGAATTTTTATTTTACAGCCATCTTTGATCATATTTAGGGGGCAAGGGGGGCAAATAATGCATACATACATACATACATACATATGAAGTGGATCAAAACCTTTCATCAAAAATATATACATGAATTTTAAACAATACCTGTTCTTGTCTTACAACTTTGAACTTTTTTGATCCACTTCAAAAAGTTGACTATTGTATATACACATATAGCCTACATATATACACTCACACTTGCTAGTACATTGCGCATTTTGATGTTTGTTATCTTTGAAAATATTTGACACAGCGAACCAGATATTATTGCATATAGGTTATGGGCACTTACCCTGATATCTTCGTTATGTAACATCTGATTGGGTCATTAGCTGTGCGCTCCTTGGCCTGAATTGGGTGTGTCAGAGGGACATGAAAGCTGCATCATATGGGGCTCTGGCCAGAAATATTTCCTGAAATGTAAATCCATACAGCCCTCTAGTGGACAATTTAGTTAACATCTGGGTTTATACATGTCACTGTACAGTCTCAGCGTACTAATATTTACATTTTTGCAACCAGAATATTTATGAGATGTTTAAAGGTTATAGACATACACATCATAATGTTCAACGTCACTGTGATCTTGATGGTGTTTGTGTGTGTTCTTGTTTTAGACGTGTCCCATCTCTAGCAGACTGACTGGTGCCTGTGACCCAGACTTCACTAAACATCCTCTCATCACGTGAGAATAGGTTTATTTACTTCATCTCATTTTTTTTATGAACATTTTAAGTTTACCCGGGGTTTAATGACCCTAGGTTAACTAGTTGGAAGTGTGAAAGGAAAGCCCTGTTGTGTTTTAGATTCAAGAAGGACAAAGCCAACTACTCCTTAAACACAGATGATCCTACCATCTTTGACGCCGACTTGAACTCAGACTACCAGGTGGCGCAGGAATACATGGGCTTCACTGAAGAAGAATTCAAGAGACTGGTGAGATACAATTTGCCAAAAGCACTCTAATGGAGTCCAAGGTACAAATATCATGGAGAAAATGATTTTAATTATCCCGTCTGCTTCCCTTCCTACAGAATATCAATGCAGCCAAGTCCTGCTTCCTTCCTGAAAATGAGAAAAAGGAGCTTCTTAATCAACTTTATAAGGCCTATGATATGGTGCAAAGCACCAGCTTTTGAGCGCTGCGCTGTTGTAAACAAGTATGCAGTGAACAGAGCCTTTCAGGGCATTTGCCTTTTCACAAGTGAATGTCGGTCCTGATTCCTTAAAACCTGGAGAACTCATACATATATTTTTCTTAATTTAATAATTACACAAAAATAATAAAGACCACAAATACAACCCTCCATCAAAGATTTAACCTAAGACGAATAAGTTCATTAAATAAATGTTACATTTGTCTGTATATTTCATTAACCACTGATTTTCATCTACATGGATATTTTTTCCTCAGGTTTTGCAATATCTGTTGCCTAAACATTAAATATTAGTCTTATTTCATATTTACATATTCACTTTATGCTATTCTCAGTACATGCACAGAATATGACCATAATTAAGAAAAACATGTCAAGCTGTACAATGTATGAAAGGTGCTATGTGAATCAAATGAATTTAGTACCTCAGCTTTTTTTTTTATACAGTGGTAAGAATGTATAAATCCAAAACATCAAACCAGAATATGATCTTATGTATGGTGCTTATCTTATGTATATTGTATAGCCTATGCATTATTCAAACTTTTGGGTAACAATTAAATGACTATTAATATGCTAGTTATTATTAGATGTTAGCGGGACTGATGATGAAATGCGGTGCAAAACCTTTTTAAATTTTGTCGTTGCCTTGTTCCAACACCAGAGGGCATTTACCAAAAGACGATTCATATAACTCAGGTTTGGAGTTTACCAGCTAAGTGAAAAATATTTGTGTCAGGTTTTACATTTCTTTTGTATAACTTCAACTGCGTAGGAAAACATTAGGACTATATGAATAATGTGGGAAGGATGGGAGTGAGAGCTTTCATTGTATAAACTATCAATACAAATAATTTTACATTTGAATGCTTGTGTGATTCTTGACTTTGGTATGACGAATGTTGTAATGTTATCGTTTCGCTTTTGTCGATGGCACCTTTGTATCCGCATAGCTGAAAACTGACGCTACTTTCATGGCGTTCAAGGTAAACTTGTATTTAATAACTGTCACAGTCCCACAGGTGGGACGTTTGCCACTATATTTTTAAAACAATAATATCTTAGTAAATACCTTAAATAATATTGACAAACTACAGTATATATCATTTGAAAGCTTACAATCTCTAGTTTCCATATTTGGTGACTGATTTTCAAAATATATTATAGAGGAGCCATAATTTATCAATATAAAACAAGAATATTTTCATACTCATAAGGCGTGTTCAGACCTTTATTTTAAAATAGCAGTAAACATGAAAAATCATGAAAAAATGGTAGATACCTCAGTTTGTTTTCATGCCAAAAGTTCAAAAGATAGAATCCATTCAATTATTTTGGAAAAAAAAAGGTCTGAAAAGTTTGAAATATCAAGAAAAAAATAATAAATTCACCATTTGTGACGTGGCAGCTAGCTATGACTTACATGCATGTTCTTTGTATGTGTTTCTTAGAGGTTCAATTCATATCAAAATCTGCCAAACTTCCCATGCTACTTCTGAATAGGATCTCTACTTCAGAAATTGTATGAAAATTGTGAAAATAATGGTTCATATCACTCAAAACAGGAATGGAAATGCAGGCGCCCTTATATGGGCAGTAATGGAGTCTGATTGTGCCCTAGTGAAAAAGTTTGGTACTGCGCTCAAACAAAATCTTACTGAAAGCTCATTTTTTGAGATATCAACCTAAAATTTGAAACACAACTTGTTCAGATTTTTGGCTTTGATCTTTCTGCCGTTTTAGAGTAGCCCAGGTTTTGAAAATATATATTTTATGTAAAATATAAATAATTAATATTTTTACATTGTACATTTCCATAAACTCAAACTTCTATAACTTTTTTTCTGTTTCACTTTCTTAATTTATTTCACTTCTACAAAAATCTGCCAAATGTCTTCTTTAAAACAAGACCAATCATATGTCTATATTCCAAAGCATTCTTGAATTACAACCATTTAAGTTCGAAATGTGCATTTTCATGTCTATTCAAAAAAAGGGGGGGGGGGGGGGGGGTGACAGTTAACAGGTTAAAAGAAATAGAAAAAGCCAGGCCTTGCTTTTTTATTATATGTCCATCTAAAATGTATTTAGACTCATGTTGTAATTACTAAATTAAATGATTAAAATTAAACGATGCTGTGGAATTTGAATCCTAATTGAATTTTTGAAAAGTATAAGTATAATTTCAACTACAATTTATGTTCACATATTTATTTATTTGGCTGGTATAATGATAACCCATTACATATATCATATTTTTCTCAGTGACTGAATGTTCAATGTGAATTAAGACACTGAAAGCGAAATAATGTCATTCCTGTTTATTTTGAGGTACTTCCATTTATAGTCACTATATGCAATGTGTTTCAACAAGTGTTTTTTGAGAGTTTGACAAAAACCACAAAACAGTGCCAGGAGCAGTAACTTACTACATAAATATTGTTAATCATGTTACAGTATGTAAAGAAGTATAGAAACAAATCTCTTCAGACCTCAGGCAATATTTGAGAATTCTGTTCTATAATCAGAACTCTTTCAACTGTAGTGGTCATTGTTTTAAAAAAAGAGAATTAAAATTGAGCCATCCATGTCAGGCAGTAACAAAAAGGCTATATTTGGTACTTTATAGTATACAGTAGCTGAACATGAGATTGAACGCTTTAGTTTTAAGTTTAGGTTGGAAAAATATCAAAAAGCCTGTGCTTCTGTTCAACCTCTGCAAGAAGAAAACTACTTTCCCTCACTCAGCGCTGTGAATGAACACAGTCCTTGACGGATTCGCCCCATTTAGTGGTATTTGCAAAGGCAGTGACTTCTCCATCTGTCTCTTAGGCACTCAACAGCATGCAACAGGTGGACGTCCACCTTAATGGCAGTCTATGAGAGGAACTCTTCACTGTTGCCTGATGAGCAAAGATGAGGAGAATTTTGATGAGAAAAGGAGAGAACTCCTCAGCTTTCCTCTCTCCTCCGGGTCATTCTTGATCTTTATGACGGTCCCTCTTTCCCCTGATTGTCCTGGCTCCCAGAGGCCTCTGCATCAGGGGCTGGAGATCCAGAAGCATCTACCTCTACAAGACACAGATGTGACAAAACGTACTGCAACATTACATGTGCACACCCCCAGCTACGCATTCTCGACAGGGTCCTCGTGGTCATGGGAAAGTCTCAGGTTATTTCAGAGATAAAACGGCGCCAAGAATGTAAGCTAAGGAAACTGGGTCAAATAGAGACAGATGCGTCTCTTATTTCAGTAGGAAAGAGTTGAAAAAGTTCCCATACGAATAGGAAACGGTCAAGGAAGCGGTTATTGTTGAGAGGGCAGATAATAAATCTTTGTGAATGGTGACAGCCTCCATTCAACCTCACCAAACCTAAACCTCTGACCTCACAGAGTCGTGTCCTGGATAAAGTAAGGGACATTTTGAAAGAAAAGGCCAGTGAAAGTCTTCGGTTCACATCCTCTTTTGTACACTACAGTTGTAATATGTTTGCGTATCTCAGTCTTATCGGATTCACAAAGCACTTCATTACAGGGGCCATACGGCTGCAGTGTTGCATAATAAACACTGGCAGTCAAGAGACATTATCGGTTCTTTTATCACATGAGCAGCACTAGTTGTGCAGAATTACTTATACGGATTACAGTCAGAATACATTTTTAAAAAGTACTGTGTTAAATGTTAAGTAAGGTTAGCTTTCATAGCATCATAACTACTTCATAGTTTTCACTTATTACTTATTTTTTTGTTTTTATAACATGACATTTCATAAACTGTATATCGAATAGATACAATAAAGAGGACCAATGGCAACTCTTTATGGAAATAAATGCAAGACAGATTTAGATTTAACAAAAAAAGTCTGAAATTATTAACGAAAAGTTTGAAATGAAGAAAAAAGAAGAGGAAGAAGGATATGGAGTTGTTGAAGGAGGAAGAGAAGATGTCGATGACTAACGAAAAGTTTGAAATGAAGAAAAAAGAAGAGGAAGAAGGATATGGAGTTGTTGAAGGAGGAAGAGAAGATGTCGATGACAACAAATAAGGAGAAGGAAAAAGAGGATGGAAAAGGAGGAAGAGACTAAGAAGACAAAGAAGATGATTATGAAAAAGTAAGGAGGAGGAGGAGGAGGACAACTCTTAAAGGGATACTCCACTTTTTTTGGAAATAGACTCATTTTATAACTCCTCCAGAGTTAAACAGTCGAGTTTTACCATTTTCGAATGTATTCAGCCAATTTTCTGATATTTAGAAGAATATCAGTAACCAGACAGTTTCTGGTCTCATTGACTTCCATAGTATATTTTTTTTCCTACTATGGAAGTCAATGAGACCAGAAACTGTCTGGTTACTGACATTCTTCTAAATATCAGAAAATCGGCTGAATGGATTCGAAAACGGTAAAACTCAACTGTTTAACTCTGAAGGAGTAATAAAATGAGCATATTTCCAAAAAAAGTGGAGTATCCCTTTAAGGAAAAGGAGAAATGTCAATACAGGTGCTGTCTTGAAAGATGCACTGAAATGCTCTGTGTGTGACGTACCTGCAGCTTTCAGATCCATCTGAGCCATGTCTTTGGTTAGTTCACTGGTCCCCACCACTACTGTCTCTCCTTTAATGTCTGGCACCGCGTTCCTGCGACCTGTACGATCACAGTTTATGAACTCTGAATATGACGCCTCAACGTCCATCATCTGCTCACAAACTGCCCTCTCATTACACCTAAAAGACACAAAAAAACAGACAAAACGATATATCATTTATGGTCCAGATAGAAAGAAATCAACCAACAGTTAAACAAAAAAACTCTTTAAGAACTCCATTTAATGAGCTCTGAAAAGAAATCCTGACAGAGAAAAGCTGTGACTCTCTCAGTTCAGTAATGCCCATGACAGAACACTCCATCTGATGAATTGGAGTAATTATTACTTCAGGGGCTCTATTTCAACACTAAAGTTAATAGATTCAGCCACTGAACTCATTTCATGGCCTAATTATATAAGAGAGCTAAAAGCACTCATCCAAACCTGGACGCATTCGTCATTCTTTTCATGCTTGTTTACACTCCGGGTTTCTTGCGAGTATCAGTGCAAGCTTGCGAAATGGAGCCTTTTTGGCACGTAAACAAGAGATAAAACCCAAAGCGATCGATTAGACACTTTTTGGAGCTCATCAAACAGCTTTCAGAAGGAGAGTCATAGGTGGGCATTATGCTAAGAGAGGAATCCTCCCGGATAATGCATCCAAAAACACATTAGCTACTCACTCACTAAGTTTCTAAGTCAACCTGAAATCAAAAAATACCCCATTTACTTTTAACCAATGCTCCTCATAACGTCTCAAAAGCAACACTAACGTTACTTCTTAAGGTGCTACTCAAAAATAATCTTACATCAATTCATTTCATCTCCGAAATGCCTTTCCTTTTTTGGCTGAGATCTCCAACCACTTGCCATTTGGAGACAACTTTAAGACCCAATCAATTCACTATGGATAAAATCAAGTTCAGTCCTTCATTTTCATCTTATCGCAGATCCTGTTTCACTCAAAAGGAGTCACATTGATGCAATTTATGACTCTAAATACCACCAATTTGTACAGCTGGTCTGTCTGAAGAGATGGGACAACAGAAGAAGGAATATTCCAGAGGAATGTGAGAGGGCGAGGGAAAGACGACAAATACAAATAAATGTGATGCTATATGTTGGAAGCAGAGGGGGAGGTGTGACGTGTGAGGGAGCAACAGGCAGAGAAAATTACAGGGTAGAAATCTTTGTCTTCACTGCTCATCCCTCCTTCCCTTGAATCACCTCTCTCCATCCCTGCATTTCTCTTTTCATCCTTCTACCCTCCTCTTTTTTTCTTTCTTTTTATAGTTCTCTCTTCCTTTCTATTATTCTCAAATGCTCCAGTAGCGTCAAGCAAATTGGGGGTGTAGGAACAGTCTGAAAAGTGGGAGGGACTTTTATCTTGAAAAGTAATGATTATATCCCAAAATGTGGGGAGCTGAACATAGAGATTTCTATAAAGAGCAAAGGATGCCCATGTCAGAATGTGTAGAAGTTAACTCTTGGACAACAATTTTGTGGAACAAAGGGGTCAAAGTTCGGCTGGTTCAGTTCAGTCAGCCCCTGCTAGATGATGTAACCACACTATCTATTGATGGTCATTTAAAGGGGTGGTTGACTGCGATTTCACTTTTTTCATTTTAAATAGTATGTATGTAATGTTGCTGCATGAACAGTATCTGCAAAGTTGCAGCACTGAAAGTTCAGTGTAAGTAGAGATATCGTCTTTTAAAAATCAGAAAGTTTAATGCCAACAAAAACGACTCGAATGGGACTACAGCGGGTTTTATACGTAACTAACCCATACATTTGCATCAACCCTCCCTCTGGAATATGCAAAAAAGAGCAAGGCCATATTTCTGCGGCTCGTCGAAAGTGTGTTATGTTCATCCAGCTGTCAGGTCTTCTGTGTTTGGGCTTCCCACGGACGTTGTAGTTCATCAACAATGGATACAATTTATGTTTGATTATGTTCCTGAAAATTACAATCGTAATTTATCTCTCTGTGCTGCGCATTTTACGAAAGACAGCTTCCACAATCTCCACGAGTTCAATGCCGGATTCAACAAGAAACTGTTACTAAAACATGAAGCAGTTCCAACTTTAAAACCAGAGGCAGCAGTTGTTGGGCCACAACCTGTAAGTAGGCTAAATAATTTAAAATGTTTTTGCATGTATAATTTCAGACCTAATGTTTTAGTTTGATCAAATGCCACTTAGTTATGCTATTTCGTGTCTAAAACAAACGCGTTCAAACATTTTGGACCTGAATTTGTATATGTACTAATTTTGTAAATGTATTTTTTTGTATTTATACTTTATGATGTTATTTTTAGATTTGATTAAGAACGTAAACCAGTGCCAAAGCTGTTTGTGTATATACAGTAGTAGCCAGTCAGTTCGATGCTATTGTGTAAAACAAATGTGTATATAGTTGGAAAAAATATATAGGCAAATTACCATTCAGAAACGTTTTGTAAGAGCCGTGTGAGGTGAGGTTCTGCTTGACTCTCTTCATCGTCGCTTTCTGGGTCTGATTCTGGCTCATACTGAAACTACAGTATTGATACCATTATTTACATTTGACAGGAACACATATGCAGCTTTCGCCCGTAAAGGTAATGGACGTGAAGTATCCGGACAACGTGCACTATACAGTTTAGCCAATCACAACACACCGGCCCAAACTAACCAATCTGAACTCACTGCCTGTTTCTGAGGGAGTGGTTTCATAGAATCAGGAAGTCAACCGGTCGTAGGAAGTCCAAATGACAGAGGAGAAAGCGGCTTACGATAAAAAGGTGAAATTGATGAAAAATAAGACTTTTTAAAAAAGAAAAACGACAAATACATGTTATATTGCACACCATAAACACAATCATGCAACGAAAAAAAAGCAGTAAACCACCCCTTTAAAGTAGCCATGTATTACTTAGCACAAACTCTACTACCCGAAGGAACTCAGCAATGTTCAAGGAAGCTCCACGTGGCTATGGTTTACATAATTTAGCATCACAATGAAGAGGATCTGCAGTGTTTTCCTGAACTGTTTGCCACTATATCCCAGTCTGTGCACATTCAACACTGGCCAATGTGTGTTTTAGCATGCAGGCTGAGTCATCCACATAACGTCAGCCAGCACCAGCATGTCAGTTACCTGATACTCCCAACCTCATTTTCACCCAGGACCTTGAGAAGTGTGAGCCAATTTCACTTTCATGCAAACTTTGCTGGCGTGTTCTCCAAATATCAACCTGTTTATGCAGCATCTATAATTACAAGCACTCACATGTCCTAGGTAAAGCAGGCAGATTTGTATTGGTGTGACCCAATTCAGCAAAGGTCAGGCTGGGGTCACAGCCGATAAAGAAGAATTTGGAACAGTGGCCTGCAGAGAGCCTGACTCCCCAGTGAAGAGACAAACTAAAGAAAGAGTCACACGAAGTGCATAAAGGCTTTTAAAGAAAATCTTCCCCAACAAAACACAAGCTGTGCTCTATTGAAAAGTGCACATAATAAATGTCTTTTCACAAACGTTTAACACCAAGTTGATGTCTGACAACAGTGTAAAATTACTGTGCTACTGGGACACCAAAATGAATTGCAAAAGTAGGCCTTTAGGGGGGAAAAAAGTATTAAGGTTTCCACAAAAATATGAAGCAACATAACTGTTTTCAACATCGACCAATGTTTTTAAAGACCACCTATCATGGATTTTTGAAAATGACTGTTCATGTAGTGTGGAATATAGCTTAAGGGAATGAAAACATCCTGCAAAGATTTATATCTGAAAGTGCACCGTATATAAAGTTATTGTCTTTCAAAAGTGAGAGTCGACTCTGAGTCTATGAAATGAATTGTTTTTGAGAAGAGTCATTAGCTGTTTCGTCGTGACGTAGATACAAAACATAAGCATATCGGCCACGCCCAGTTACTGCGCGCGCAGACGGGAGTGTAAACTTGAAGTCTAGTCTAGAACACATTCAAAAACTTCAGCTGAATAGCGTCATGTCGAGAAGACGCTGTGTTCTACATTGCAAAGACAGTTCCAGCCACTTGTTTTCATTTCCCAGGGACGAGCATGTGAAGAATCAGTTGTTAGAGTTCATATTTGCAACGATACCACAACAGTATAGCCCGAACCTTGTGTTCTCATCATTTTAATGACGAATCATTCGAAAACATACATGAATTCAAATGTGGATTCGCAAGCCGGTTGTTCCCGAAGGAGGGCTCAGTATCCAGTGTATATGGATCAGGTTCGTCCTCCTCCGAATCACAATCTGTAAGTAATATTAATAATGTTTGCTGTTATGTTTTCTGTAGCATGCACAATATAGTTATATTGTGTATACTCCGCGCAGCTTCTAAGCGGGGTAAAGTTAGTTTTGTTTTTGATATTCACCAGACATTCATTAAAAAAATGGCAATTACCTCCTAAATGACTTTGCCAAATATGACTTCGCTCTATATAACAAGCATTGCCCCTCAAAAGCCCCAATGTGAGTTTCGCCGGGAAAGCTCGGTCTTGACGGAGACGCAAGTAAGGGACCATGTGGAAAGGGCACTTTTTCTGACACGTTTGATCAAACACTATATACAATTTTCAACACTTGACAAGCTATAATCCTAGTTATGGGCTTTCTGTTGCCGACAATCTCTGCCTACGGTTTACCAATAACAACTGACTGGGTCATTTGACCAATCGCCGCAGATTCGCGTCACTCAAAGGAGGTGTTTGGGAAAATGAATCGTCGAACAAATCATTTGGGAGTCGTTGAACGTTAAACTGTTTTTGGGAACTCCCAAAACAAAAATAGGAACATTTCAAATGCTATGATAGGGGCTCTTTAAACACCAAATCTGCATTTATGAAGGACCGTGTGACACTGAAGATCCCAAACGTTTGAATGGTGTATAGATTCACATTTATTTTTCCATTTAGTTATAATTATTTTTCATAGTATAGTTAGAATATATCTAATACCAAGTGCCCAATAGTTCTCCAGCCCGGAAATCCTTATATAAAAGTTTCTATATTTAGTGAGTTTATCTGGCAACAGGGGGCCGTTGCTTTGCTTGTCTCAAATGTCTGACATGTTTATCATTTACATGAGTTCTGCGTCGCCAGCAGGAATAAACATATGACAAATTCACGTTTAACCTTTATTTAAATGAAAGAAAACATCATCAACAACAGAAAAGCAGTGAAAGAGAGAGTCAAGCTTTCACTCTCACTAGATGTTTGGATATGTCCTGTCTAAAACAGTCTGCACAGCCCACTGGGTAAATAAACTCATTGCTCATTTCCATATTTGGACAAATCATGAGATATTAGGATCATGAGAACGAAATCCAGCCACTCAGTCGGCCAACTAGATCTTCGCTCAAGTTAATCACTGGTCGACTGATATTAGGAGCACTGCCGACATTTTTCGTACTCGGTAACTTCCATGCACTACTCCTCTGTGTGGACAAGTCCAATTATAACAGAACTAATTTACGTATCTTAAAGGTACAGTTAAAAAAAATGCAGCCTGTGTAATTATAAAGTAACAAATGTGGACTTACATTTCACCACCGAAAGTAATTCTCTAAAGTTCACTGGTCTTTCAGAAATGATGTCAATTTCCTCAGTTAATAAAGCCTGCGTCACACCGCTAGGTTCCTAGAAAACTCTATAAATGGCCCTCCGGCAAAATTATCTGTCTTAATTATCAACATTACAGCTGTGATGGAAAGACATCCTAGACCACAAATAGCACAATTCACAAACCTCGGAAGGGAACGACACTTCCATGAAAAGCAAAGTGTTCAGACAGAGACTCAGGAATGTACACTAAAGGGAAATAAAATGACTCTACTTGTGGTCCTATGTAATGATGTTAACCTCAAATACATTTTATGGACAAATACATGCATCTCCCATATTCATGTGGCTTTCAAGTGTAGAAACCAACAGGAATACTTAGTGAGTCTCCAGTGCTCTCTAGTCCATCAACCCGGCCACAGGGTGTGTCAAAATATGCCTAAGCAATTACATAGATGGTTTAAATACTTTTTGTTCATAACTGCTTGACTTTGTCCATCAGTCCCTGGCTTGAAAGGGCATGCAGCTACTCTCAGCAGACTGTTGACTTTATTCAGTCAATAAAAAACCTCTTCAGTGAAAGCCGGAACTGGACAAGGAAGATGGGACCCTTGAGACAAGAAACCCTTACCCCTCAAAAGGCAGGAGATGAACCGTAATTGCGAGAGACTTAAGTCGCATTTGCACTGCAGGTCTTAATGCTCAATTCCAATTTGTTAACTATATCCGATATTTGCATTTACACTATACACTTAGAGAAACAACTCAAAGCTTAGGTCGGGAAGGAAGCAAAAACAGTGGAATTTGCAATGTAAGCAGACAAAATAATAATACAAGCTTTTGCTTTCCACACCATCTTTAAAGTTCAGCAATCATTTGGTCTCCTGAGGCGTAGGCAAAAGCCCTTGTTGCAGCCTGAGCAAATGTAGCAATGATCGCTACTGTAATCACTGTGGTTGGTACGTCATTCGTCACCATCACTTTTTCAATGACGTATGACTTGATTGATCTCTCCGCTTACATGGCAGATGCAAAATGCATCCGATTCATTCATTCGATTCATTTCCACTTCTGGATGAGGCCTAAACCGATCTGAGAATATCAAAATCCATGTGCTTTTTTCTGCTTACATATTCGTGGGTCATTTGTGATCTGTGCCACATAGGAGGGAATATAAAAATGTATTTATTTATTTTTTTGGAATTGGGTCACTTGAACCATGTAAATGTGACCTTCAACTAGTTCACTTAGATACTTGATCTCTACCCAGATCACCTCTGAACTGAAAGGCCGCAAACTAATCTCATTAAACCTGCTGTAACATGAGCATTGTCAATCATGGATGGAAAAGTTTCTTTGTTCTCTGTGTCACCGTAACACTCGAATCATATAACGGCACAGAACAGCAGTGGGAGCCCATTATTGGAGCCATGAATACAGTGTGAATCAGCACACCTGCAAAGCAAATAGGTTTCATTTCTAGTCCTACAACCTTGCTCCTGTCGACCTAATGAATGAGGGATATTCTGAATAGAGTGTAACGGGAGCTCTTACTGATATTAATCTACAAAGGCCCGAGCGCCCAGCCGAGGATACAAGTCCACTGCTACAATTCTACATGGGACCCTCTGTGCCTCTGAGAGTAATAAATGTCAAATCTCGTGGTGGCAGAAGTATGTCCTTACAAACAGTAAAATAAGTTATTTTAATTAAACATTTCCTGAGGGAATAAACCTGTATTTTTTACAATAACTTCCAACTCCAACTTTATTTAGGTCCACCAGGGGCGGGGCAATTAGTTTTACAGCAAGGCATAGAGACAGACAACAATTAAAAAACATAAAATGTAAAGACAATACACTGACCGTGAATAAACCCCTGACCCTACTAACTCCCTCCATTGCTAAGTTTAGAAGGGAAATGGCTGTGGGAATAAATTAGTATCTATTGCTCTTAATTAGAGGAAATCTAAACCGCAAAGTGGGAGGGTAGGGTTCTCAAACTCAGAGTAAAGGGAATGGGCATTAACTGATAGATTTAGCTTTCCGTACCACCTGTCTATCGTACAGGTCAGTAAAATAGACATAAATCACAAATCACATTTTGATTATGGATGAACAAACAAATTAATAAATGAAGAAAATATTCAACAAATGTTCAATGTGATTAAAAATGTTGAACCCATTTTGATTTTGAACGAACAAATTAATGAACGAAAAAATAGTCTTCAATTTTAAGTACGTTTGTCAAATAACAGATTCAGATGCTTCTGACCATTGGGATCGCAACAAAAACCAATGAACAAATAAAAGCACAAAACAAACAAACAAACAATTCATTGAATAAACCAATAATTGAACAAACTAAAAAATAAAAAAATTCAATAAACCAACAAATTAATAGATGAACTATAATACAGTATAATACTGAATGAACAAACAATAGCACAAATAAGCGAACAAACAATTGAACAAATAAACTCAACTGAAAAACCAATGATCAAACAAAATGAGAATTGTTGTACATTTTTTTACATCCTGTTCAAATCACATACCACCAGAAGACACGCACTTAATCTGTGATAGAATGATGGCAACCAGACTGAAATAATGCTGCAAGCATTTGTTGGAGTATTATGGGAAAATGCCCAAGAAGAAACACCCTAATGAGACAAGCTTATGTAGAAATTACAACCGTCTTGTCTTATTTCCATCAGACAGACATGCACATTCTGCTGACTACAAGAATTTCAGCCCTTTTAAAAAGGAATTTAAGATGGAGGCGTCTGTTCTGCTGATAATATGTTTAAAGCTCCAGTTTTGGGCAAGAGAACAATATTTATATAATATCTTCCATGGAATAAAGTGAGCTTGAAAAATGTCCCATATTCTGTCTTTATCAGGGAAGAGTTTCTTGACACCACGGAGCTGCATCTAATCAAGTTGAATAGACTCCAGCCTGTCTAAAGAAGCAAGCACATTTAGCTGCTCTTGAGATAAGTGCACCAGCTCCAGCACTCCCCTTTTTATGAGCCACAGCTCAACTGAACGAACACACACTTTGTGTTCACATGACGTAAGTGGCTGCTCAGTCCAAGAAGGGGAAAACACACGCTTTATCCACCATTGCACAGGCATTTTTTTTTTTTTTGCATTGGTTTCAACTACAATAGAAAAAAAACCCTCATTTTCTGTTTGCTGTCGTCCTATGTATCCTTCCTCTTTTTGAAGGGCCTTGCTTTGTGTGTCCACAACTATTTTTCCTCAAGCAACATCAAAAGAGCCATTGCCTGAATATCCATGCTGGTAATATTACTCAGCACCAGGAACCAAGCTTCTTCCACCGACCAAGCATTTTGTGCTATCATGACTTTTTAAATGCCAACTTTACGGTCCCCAAGCACTTCAGCTGCACTTTCACAGCCTCTTATCAGCATACTATAACATTTCCCGGCACATGTTCAGCATCTCCAGGAAAAGGTTATGAGAACAACGCAATGGAACTTTGCTGGTGCATTACACATTCTCACTGCACCCAAAATGTGAGGGATCTTTGATCACATTTTACAAAAAAAGTTAATTACATTAAAATGGGCAAACAACTCTAAAGCAAAATAATGCTTATTTTTCAAGCTGTACCAAGCTAATGCGTCTCAGAACACTGAGTGTTTCTATACAAACAGGAGCTTCTAACAGCAGCTGCAGTGACACGACGACTTTACCAATCGCGATTGGCTTTTTTCTTTAGAAGGTGGAACTTATTTCGCCATATTGCGCATTGCACTTTTTCCCCATTATTAATACGAGCGCACAGTCAATTTAAAGAAATATAAATTTTTTGGTTTAGCATGTTACACCACAGGACACGTTATTTTGACTCATCTGAATGTCGTGTTTACATGAACGCTAAACAAGTGATCGCTTGAGGTGCGTTTTAACGTTGCTAAGAAAATTCCCGCTCCTCTGCGAGAGATACGAGACCGGTGCGTCTCACAGCTGTCGCTCATTGGTAATCACGCCACCAATCTCACGCTGTTCTCGTAAATATAAGAGATATATGGATCTTCTTTAAATTCTGTTTGCATACATCAGATGTCTAAATTCTGAAGTGCCTATTTAATGCAAACACTGACAGATTGCATGTAAAGCAAAAAGGCTCTTAAATGTGTAATGGGCATATTGGCCATGGAGGTGGCATGAATACTGTGGAGAGAAAGAAGAGAGGCTGCCAGGCCTGCACTCATACGGATGAGACAGTGGTGTCACCCACACGTGACTCACTCTCATTCGTCTTCCTCTGATGCCTCAGGACCGCCGCCACTCCAACCATAAGGATTTCATAGAGGATCAAGACAAGAATTGCAAAGCAAATGCAGAAAGTTTGCCGTCAGGAAGTTTTTCCTCATGTCATCGAGACCTTTTCAGCTCCCGGGGTGCAGAGCGAAGGGCTGCTACTTTACAAGCGAGAGATTTTCAAAGCCACTAAGAAGCAATTAACTGAAGATTTGGAAGTGATAGCCGTATCGAGATTAAAGCCATTTTCCTCGCACTGAAGTCGGGAGGCTTTTAGCTCACAGAGCCCTTTTAACAGAGCACGTATTTGGTGTTATTTCATGAAACAAAGTGTTAGCATTTAAAAAGGCTCGGGGAGATGAAGGTGTGAAACCACCGCCTCTTTACTAATGCAGGAGTTGATGGGCTTCATTTCCCAGTGTGGCCTATCAGCCCTTTTGATATTAGAGCAAATATTAAATCATAATGAGGATACTGCAGGGAGGCCGAGTCAAATGTTACAGCAGTTTCAGACAGCTGAACTTTAGAGCCGACACACAAAGACACAAATCCTTCTTTAATAATTCCACAGCACCCACATCCAACACAGTCACGACATCATTTGCCTAGCACAGGTGGACGCCGATGAATTTGCCTCAAAATTTGAAAGAAACACACCAACCACGGCAGCTGACGCAGGCTTCGTGAAGATAAAGGATTAAAAAGATTGTGGTGTTTGTCTTTCTACCTACTTGAAAATCAATGACAAGCATGAATAACAAGCATGAATGTCTATAACAAGCATGAATAAAAAAGTAACTCAAACTCATCTGACAATGCAGGTTAAAAAGTCAATAGTTAATTTCCATAATGAAAGCACAGAAGGAGAGTTACTTAAGTTCTTAGGGCAGAAAGGAAAAGGTCTCAATTAAGCAATGATTTTCCTGTCTGGTAAAGGGTTTCCTTTTAGACCACTTTAAAGGAAGTAAATCTCATGTGTCAGTGAAAGATGGCATATGTTTTCCACAGTTATGATGATATGCACACGCACATGATGCAGTTTGCGGCCAGCCATCAGTCAATCGCCCAGCCAGAAAATGAGCAGTGTGAAAATGGCTTGTTAAGAAAGAAAGCTCAAAACACCACCAGAGCCTAACAGTATTAGATGTCTGAATCCGTCCGCTGTTTGTTTGGAGGCATAATTAAAACTTATTGTTTTTATGCGGCTCTTTCCCCAATTAAATTCACAGTGTGGAGCAGGAGAGAGAGAGGGAGTGAGTGTGCTAACAGGGTTTAGGATTTCCCCATGAATCACACTTCAGACTATGACAACAGTGACTGAAGGGAGGAATCTTTGCAGAGTCATAAACAGGTGGTGCAGTTCAGATAAAAACACTGGGAGTTTATTTGGCTGGAAATGGTGAAGAAGGATTCAAATCTTAAAATTATCTCAAGAATTATTTCAGTATTTACTCATGTTCATGACAATTCAATCTTTCTCTTCCATGGAACACAAATGAGGAGAACTTTACTTTTTTGAACTAACGGTGAGTGTTACAACGGAGTTTACAACATGCGCATGAAACCTCATTCCCTACGAACAGTCAAAAGGTCATGCGCCTTCTGAAAATAGTCCCGCTGCTTTGAAAATGAACGGTTTGAACACAAATTATAGTACCTATCCAAACCAAATGCCACACACTGAAATATGCTCACCACCATCTGCACCCTGCTATTACAAAGAGCAGCATAAGGACGAAATGTAAAGAAAACAACAAATCATCATATTTATCAATAACAAAGTTGTATGAACATGAATCAGGAAGAGTTCACACAAAGAGTCGTTTCAAAACCATATTACAATAAAATTCTCAAAATAATTAAGATTTATACGATATATACCATTTATACGATCTTGAGGCCACGAGTTACTATCTTGAAGCCACGAGTTACTATCTTGAGGCCACGAGTTACTATCTTGAGGCCACAAGATAGTTATTATTAATTTTTTTTTCCAAAGTGGGACTAGGGGGGGCTCCGTACATTTACTGACCAGGGGCTGGTCAAGCTCAAAATCAACAAAAACCTATAAAAGCACCATAAAAAGTCTTCTGAAGCCAAATGGAAGACTAGTTTGAGGAACAGTCTGAAAAACAGTCACTGAAAATCTTCCCTTCCACTGTAGCTCTGAAATAAAATAAATAGTTTGAAGTCATGCCGCGAGTTTGACGTCACATTTAAAGGAGAACTCCGGCGCAAAATGAACCTTTGGTCTAAAAAAAAAACATTGGTAGTCAATCGTTCTCTGAGATTTGTTTTTATGATAATCAAATGTAAAGAGTTTTATCTCTAAAAACTGTTTAGCGTATAACGCTAGTATATGGGGCATAGAATAAGTAAAAATAAATCGCTAGTTAATACCACTAAGAAGGGTCAAAACAGCCCCACACTAACACAGTAACATAATGAGGGTCCAAACATGCAAAAAATAGTCTCGATAAGTCGATCCCCCAACGCCATTCATACAGTTCAGAAGTTCGCTGAACTTCATAGAGTTCAGATCACTTAGCACGTCATTCGTGGTTGAACTTGTCGTGACTGTTTTCCAAGATGGCTCCTGTCTGTATACACGAAGTAAACGGTCTCAAAAAGTATCTTCTTATTAAACGGTCTGCACACTTACAAAGTTCTCAATGCTTCGTTTTGCATGTATGGACCCTCATTATGTTACTGTGACTATTTTGAGCCTTGTTAGTGATATAAACTAGCGATTTCTTTTTACTTATTCTATGCCCCATATAGTAGCGTTATAATTAAACAGTTTTTAGAGATAAAACTCTTTACATTCGATTATCATGAAGACAAAATCTCAGAGAACGGTTGACTAGGTACCAATGTTTTATTAGACCAAAGGTTCATTTTGAGCCAGAGTTCTCCTTTAATTTGAAAGTTGCAGAAGTGGTTCTTAAGATTATCAGTGTGAACATTTATTGTAGTGAAAACATCCATGAGAAAATATTCTACAACACATATAATATATAAAATCAGGAAAAACACATTCTGTAGTGGAATGACATGAGGGCAAATAAATAATGACATTTTTGGCTGAAATTTCCCTCTAAAGGGCAGGATATTGTCTCTTTGACAGGACCTCTGTACACACATCCAGTTCTGCACTTGCATTAAACAACACATGGCCTTACAGGAAGCAGGTGGGACGTCTGTCCTTGTCGTTTATGTCCTTCTCCTGCACCCGAGGTCTTACCGCGCGAGAGAGAGAGAGAGAGTGTGGAGGATAGACAGAACCAGAAACACTGAGCATCTGGTGTGCAGACAGACAAGAACAGAATACACACATATTTATTAAGCTTAATGGGAAGGTTGATCCAAAAATGAAAATTCTGTTCTGGACCCAAATGACTTTAATAGTATGGACAAAAATGCTTCTTTTTGGAACAACATGAGAAGTAAATCATAACAGAATTTTCATTTTTGGCTGAACTTTTCCTTTAATATCCGTCTATAGAACTACTCTGCACAATTATTGAATGAGAACTCATATCTGAACAGTTCTTGAATGACACAGACAGAGGTGTTCACTGAATGAGTTGTCCTCATTGGCAGCCTGAACAACATGAATGGACCAAGAAAACACCCTTTAAACTAGGCACCTAAAATAGCAGCAGATAAACTTAAACAAGTATCCACAAGAAATACTGAACATCCTTTTGTAAAACAAAGCAGAAATGCATATTATTCTATGGCACTTTTATGACATGTAGTAAGAGAGATCTTCCAGCCAGTGCTCACAGCCTATACAAACCCAAAAAACAATTAAAAAGAAATGTCCTGGACAAGCAAACGAAGCTGAACAGCTGTTAGTCTTAAAGACCACCTGTCACTGTACGTTTCCTCTTTTTGCTGGCCTGTCTTTAACCCCTTCTCACTTCCAATTACCAATACTTCAAGCTAACAACCATTATCCAAACTCAGTCACAGCACACAGCTTCAATTACTTACCGAATGCACTCTGAACGCTAATGACATGGTGCTACAAAGCTCTCCGAGGACCTGAATAAAGGCAGTTTTATTTTAGTCCACACGAGAAACAGAAAGCGGTGTCCTCTGATCCTAGGGTTTATGAGGGAGCCTCCTCTCATTCTCTCTCTTTCTGTCCTTCTCCTTCCCGTCTCTCTCTCTCTCTCTGCAGCGAACGGATCCCACACAGCTGCAGCACGCCTCTCTCCCACAGATCAGGGAGGATGTGGGCGTAAAGTGATTTGATTTGCTCTGAGTTGTGAAGAGAGGAAGACAAGCAAAACATATCCTGAGAGATACTTTCAAATGTTGAATGACAGCTTGAATGAATCTGACCAATGGCTTTGGCTATAGCCCACATAAGTGCATTAAAGTCACACTGACCATGTTTACATGGCATGCACATGAAAATTCAGATTAATATCCTAATTTGATCATATTTCAAAGATGTTAGCGTGCTAACATTTTAACCTGATCAAGTCGATATTCCAATCAGAATTTTTATCAGTGATATATTTTTATCAGAAATATTATTATCAGTGTAACGGTACCAAAGTTTTAGTAGTCACTACCAATAAAATTACTATTAAAATTCTACGGTTCTCAGCAGCAGAGCAAAAACTGTTGAATTAGGTACTTTTTTTTGTCATCCATTGGTTTTCATTGACAATAATCGCAGTTTCTGCTTCAATCATGCATTCAAATACAGTTGTTGATCCAAAAACTTTGCAGAGTAAGTAGAAGCATGAAAAACTAAACTTGTAATCAGATTGTGAATGGGTAATAAACTGAAAGCAAGAGCCTCCCTTTAAGATTAGTAAGGCTTTAATTTTTAAAGCACACTTTTTTGGTTATAATGAAAGGATTCGCAAGAATGCAGCTCGCAGTGAAATTTTTATTTTTTTAAGTAGCGAAAGTACCGATATTTACCGACAAATCTAATTATTATTAGGTGCATATTATTAATCATAAACTCTTGTGTACTGCTGTCAAGGACAAGAATTGATTTAAATTCTTTCAATTTATTTGTACTAATCTGCACAGTTAAAGGCCAGAGCAAGCAGCATTAAAACAATGAGAAAAGAATACACATGCAATTTAATTTATTCAGATTATGCTGATTACATGTATTCAGGGAATGGCTGCAGGGATCTGTGACAAACTGTTTTGTTTTTTTTACATGATAAAAAATTACCTAGAATATAGACCATGGTTATTATTGTTATCTAAAACTAAATCTATTAAAAACAGTAAAGCTAAAAGGTTATAAAAAGATGTTTTACTTCAGCAAATAACAAAAAACTATAGCATTAAAATGATGGTAAATAAATCAACTCAAACTGAAATCAAATAAATGAAACCTATTTAGTAATATTTAAAAAAAAAAATCATTGTACAAATGAGGTCTGTAACTAATGATTATTTTGGTAATCAAGTAAGTGGTGGATTATTTTGACGATTAATCAGGCAATCTGATTTTTTTAAATAAAAATAAGTGAATAGCCTTTATAATTTATACTTAAAATACATACAATGAGACAATTACAATAAATTGTAAATAATAAATTATATGGTTTTATTGAACACTTAAAAGACATCATGTAAAATACAAAATATAATAAACACATAAACTTATGTAAATTGCCCTTTTAGCAAATGCCTTCAGAGGGTGCCAAAGGCTGGTGATTGTTGTTGTTACACTGATCTGTTGTAGCAGATCAAATCCTTGTTTAATAGTGTGGTCATTGGTCAAACAACATTTTCCACTTAGGTCCACTTAATCTTTAATATTTGGCCACTTTTTTACGATAAAAATGCTAGATGAATGAATGTTGTTTGCAATGAACAACAATTCGCATATTTAGAAACATATTGATGTATTTCACATAACAAATCTGGTGAAATAGTGCACGTTGCGGCAGGTTTGTTTGGAGCACCATTTACTGTGAACACTGGAAGTAAATAATATTATTTACGCATGTAAATAAAGCATTCACACTGAAACACCAGTGTATTTACTTGGAATTTTACTTGGAATTTACTATGGAATTGCAGACTTTGTGATCTCACAATAGCATTATGTTATCATTATTTTTAAATGGTTTAAATATATCATGCAGCCGTATAAAATTGTCTAATAATGGATTAATATATTTGGAATAAATACACCATTTCTGGTGTTTTATATTTATTTATTAACTGGCTAATATATAATATAATATATTATAATAATATAATATATAAATTCTCCAATAACACTAATATATGGTCTGAAATTATTGAATGTGGAAAATGTATCATGAAAACTGTGGATGGAATGAAAAAAGAAAGTTTAAAATGAGAAAGTGTCAACCCTGATTCATTCAGCGACAGCTGTGTCAATTCCTGAAATACATACATTAAGTTGTATAAATTCATTGATGATTCTATAAGTTTCATGTGCAACAAAAATAATAATCTCAACAGCTCTCCCAGCAGGCTATAATTGAGTGGAGAATTGCTTCCCAGCAATAATGTTATAATAATCGACAGCCTTGTTGATGAGGCCCTCAAGACATCGCAGTCCTACAACTCAATCAAAGCACTTGTGCACAGTCTGCACACCAAATTATTTCAGGGTAACAAATAGGTCAAGCTTAAAAGTAAAAATTTACATCGGTTTCAATTCAAAGCAACTCAGTTGGGAGACCCCTCAAATAGCCTCTGCTTTGAGCGGAGTAGTTTATATTTAAATTCATGAATCAACAAAATGCGAGACAGTTAGGTAGGCTATTCACTAGGCCAACAAGAAAAACAATTTATAAAAATAGAGGAAAACAAATTGAAACAAAAACAACCACAAACCCCATCAACGGATACCGTGGCATGATAATGGCTGAAGTACTGATGCGAAACTCTTGCCATAGGCTGACCTGGACGTGTCATGCAAATGAACTTTTCACTCAAAGCAAAGAGCCAGAGAGCACTTACCAGACAGAGTGCTGCCAGCAGAGGATAATGCATTATGCTTCTGCTACATCACAATGATAAATGATAATATTCACAACACATCTTTGAGTACCACTACCTCCCATTTCATCAGCCTACTCTAGCTGAAGAAGCCAAGTGGATGATGACTTGCTCGAATAACATCTTTTGACTCAGAGGTCCAAAAAAGCAGTTGCTATAGTGAAATTGTTGGGCCATAGATAGAAAGTAGGACAACCAAGCTCATGAGAGCAAAAGACACAAACAATTTCTTGGTTGCATAGTACAAAGTGACAGTTGAAGTTACATTTCATAAAGTTCATTATAGAACCAATCAATCTGTTCAATACAGCATAAAGTCCATTGCACCATTAAATATTAACATTCACACTACAGAATTAGTTTCCGACGAATAGTCCGGATACATTTACACAGCTCACATGACTATGAAAAATTAAAAGGCTGATGACAATGAACTGATTGTTCCACTTCAGATTGTTCATTCATTGTTGATGTGCGACTCATCAAAAATGCCTCAGTGAATCAAGTCCATGATGTCATGATGGGATTCATGATGGGATCTCATGAATGTAATGACCAAAACAACTGATTCCTCACAAGTGAAAGAGATAAAAACTGACCATCTTACGTAATAAATACACAGATCAAAGTAAACAGGTCATCCGCATCCACACACATACACTAAAAGAGAACACATTCGATTTGTATAATGTCTTTGGCTCATCTTCACGAGTGTGCTGCCAGAGCACTCCATCATAATAAAAAAAGTCCATATATGATTGAACTGAAATGGCATGGCTGATCTCTTTGTTGTTATCCTGCTGAACTCATGCAAAGTGCTCTTAAAGGGTTAGCTCACCCAAAAATTTGCATTTTCATTTTCAAACCATTCATAAGACTTTTATTCATGTTCAAAACAATTCCTGTTATCCGGACCCCACCATATACCATTTAGGTACTAAAGTCATCCCTGATTGGTCTTAACCCCAGTGATGGGTAGGTTTAGGGGCAGGGTTAGGGGTAGGCCATCATCCCTGATTGGTCTTAACCCCAGTGATGGGTAGGTTTAGGGGCGGGGTTAGGGGTAGGCCATCATCCCTGATTGGTCTTAACCCCAGTGACGGGTAGGTTTAGGGGCGGGGTTAGGGGTAGGCCATCGTGGGGTCCGGATAACAGGAAAGTACCCAATTCCCCATTACTTTTGCTCACAAGCATGATTTGTATTGACACTGTAAAAGAAATCCATATGAATCAAGGTTTAATCTTGAATACTTTATATAAAGCCTAGCATCCTCATGTAAACAGTGATCAATGCACATATATACATCAAATATGGTAAAAGGAGGCCCAAACACGCTAGCCTGGATGCCAGCCCGAACTCCGCCCACAACATTTTTTGGTCGGGAAGTTCGGTCTGGACTCGATCCATTGAGGAGTAATTATGATCAGTCAAAAAATGATCGGGCTAATCAAATTGCCAGGGCGGGCTTTATACGATGATGGACAGATGATCTGCAGGGACGTAATCATCACGTTATCAAAGAGCGCTTGTCAAAGATGACTGCAGCTGGAGAATTGAGATGTATAGATTCCGCTGTCGCGTCTATTGTAAAATAAATCGACAACGCATTCATTTTAATAGACAAACAGAGAACTACAATCAAGGCATTTGTCGATCGGAAAGATATTTTTGGCGTCCTTCCTACATGACTCGGGAAAAGTGCAACTTATCAGCTGGCTCTGACAGTCGTTAAGAAGATGGGACATAATGAAAAGCCTGTGGTCGTTGTGGTTTCTCCTTTGGTGGCACTCATGGAGAAGTAAGTAAAAGAAGCAACACTCGTTATTTAACTTCTAAAATAAATGAAGTTAGGCTATGTTCTGTATTTGAAAACTGCGCTATGCAAAGGAGTTGACTTACTGCGTTGCTCTGATTGGTTGTAGGTCTACCGACTATCCAATTGAGTGCAGAGGTTTTTTTTTCCTGGTTCGGTTACGACATGCCTCATAATCAAAGCCCAACGGAGGAGTTTCAGACTCATATTCTCTCTTGAATACGAGTATGATGAAGTCAGGCTACAAACACGCTTGATGCACATGAACATTTTTGTTGGTTGGACTTTCAATGTACAGATAAAATAATATGAAATTAATAAAATAGTTTCATTAGTGTTCCGAAGATAAACAAAAGTCTTATTGAGTTGACAAACTAAGAGTTGAACAACTCCTGCAGAGTTTAGATCCAACTTGCCTCAACACACCTGGCTGGAAGTTTCTAGTATGTCTAGTCTGGCTAAACTTTGCATGACAGTGGTGGCCTCCAGGAGCAGGATTGGACACCCCTGAACTAACCTTTAATATGTGAAAGCGAGCAGTCTCTGACAAGTTTCTCCTATGAGTCATGATAACACTTCCTCTTCTTGCAAGTATGATACTATATAAAGGTTTTTGCTTAAAAAATTTTAACTGGTTTTGTATAAAGAGAGAGCTTACACTTATCTTCCTGTTGTCAGGCAGACTTTCATTATGTGGAAAAGTCACTAGAAGAGTGAGGTTGTCAATCTGACAAATATCTCCTTTCGTTGCACACACGAAAGTCATATAGAGTTGGACTTGGAACAATATGATGGTACATTTTTTTATTTTAGGGTTAACTGTCCTTTTGAGGTCACTGAATATATTGACAAATGTTGTTTTTTGACAATAAAAGCAAGAACACTCACTTGAGAAACGCTACTGGTAAACAATGTCCAAGTAAAGAAAAAAGGAACCCAGGCCATTTTATTAAAAAAAAACAATATCAACAATACATTTGGACGGAGGAGCTTTTCAATTTCTTGTAAATATTGTCGACTAATGAATGT
This sequence comes from Pimephales promelas, assembly GCF_988280905.1. Classification (NCBI taxonomy): domain Eukaryota; kingdom Metazoa; phylum Chordata; class Actinopteri; order Cypriniformes; family Leuciscidae; genus Pimephales; species Pimephales promelas. Next base: position 20,678,689 of record NC_142788.1, on the reverse strand, counting down.
TACATGTGCAACGCCTGTTGTTTCACTACCGAAACTATGTCGGCTGCAATCACCCATCATTACTGTAACAATCACTAACCTTAATCCGCTTCACTTTCTTCCACTTGTTACCACGACTCTTTGTCGGGATTCCCCTTCATTTCCAAACGCTCTTCCCTCATTCCACACAGATTCAATGGATTTCTATTGATTTATTCCGAGATTCCAAGTCAAATCCAACGCTCCTCCTCTGACAGTCTCTCGAACACAATGAGGAGCAAGAGGGATAGAGCTTGAAACAGCTGTTTCCAAAATGGAGTGGATCCCACAGCCAATCACACTCCGTCTGCTCTCTTACCAATAACAGCACTTCTGTTCTCTTCACGACTTCACGCGGAGTTGCTTGCATACGGTCAAATTGTGTGCTGAACAGTGACTTTTAAAAATGTGTATTTTGAAAGTGTTTATGATTTATGAAGAGGAGCAAGTTTCCAGGTGGCTACTTGGAGCAGGTGGCTACGATTGTTGAATTCCCTTACAAAATGACCATGGTAACCACAGTTTCCGCCAAAATACCATAGCCTACTACAATGATTGTAGGCACCACTGTCAGCAAAATAAACAAATAAGGATATGTCTTCTGAAAGCTTTATTATTAAGAAGATGTTATCTTATGGTGTTTTTACCGTTATAACTCCATAAATGTTTTTTTTAAATAGTATTACTACAAGATATCTGAAGACAAATGTATTCTATTCGCCAGGGGGAAAGGGGAAGTGTGCCAGTGGAAAAAGTTTCTGTCAAATGGTGTATGGCTCCATCTTCTGTCAAACTCCATGCTGCACAGCACTTCAATAATCTCTATCTCCGAAATAAGCAGTCTTAAAACCGAAAATTATAATGTTTATTGGCTGTTTCCACAAACATACATAATAAAGTGTTTAGATAAGATATGGCTACAATACTGGCATCAAACATAAGGCTTGAAACTTAGGCATAAATGTGCTCAGTAAGACCAAAAAATGAATTACATGTACTATTCAATTATCCATACATATTTTACATAGGTACACAACATTAAAGATCTATTTAAACCATTTTTGGCAAATGAAAATATAAAACCTTACATTGTGAATTTTACATTGGCCACTCAACTTTAAAAATGTTATGCAGTCAGGATGTAAAGTATTGAGCAACCACACATCAGCTTAATATATTATAAACAAACAACTATCTGATGTCTTACTAATTCTAAAGCTTATCATGAAATGGACATATTCTTAAGTGTATCATTATATGGACAAAGGTATTGTGTACAGAAAGTCAATTCAGTGAAGCACACTTGCAAAAAAGTAAAAGAAGCTAATTTAGAGCTGTTCAATCCACAAATCAAAAAGATGAACATGGTTACCAATTAGGATAAAATAATTCTACAACAGAGGTTTTTAATTTAAAATTGCACATTGTTAATGCATTGTATTTAATTGACATGGGTGTTTATCTCTTATGTACTAAATCATCTAAATAAATATAAACAATATTCCCTTCACCATAAATTAAGGCAAGCATTATTTGAGAGTAATATAAAATGTGAGATGTAACATAAAATGATATAGCACTGAAAACAACTATTTTAGACATTTCAATGGTTACTGTATAACTGAAAACATAGAGACTGATTATATATTAAAACCTAGGGCTTCTTCTCAAAAGGATATTGTTTGGATGTTTGAATCAAGTTTTTAAAATGCAGGGTTAACAGGTTAAGCCAAAGCAAAGGGTGTATATCCAGCATCTAAGTGGCTGTCTGTACCAGATCATTTAAACGGTCAGACTGATCCGGTGACCTCATCACACTGCGAATAAATAGTTGGTCATAGCTAAACAAATGTTTCAAAAGAACCAGTTGCACGTTGCCAGGAGGTCAGTAACAGTAATAAAGCTGGGAACGCAGATGTCTAAAAGTGTCCTCTCCATGTGCCCCAGCTTGCTCTCCCTCAAACAGCATGGAGTCAGGCAGAATGACTCCCTCCAGAGGATCCGGCTGACAGAACTCCACCACAAACTCTTCCTCAGCCTCCAGCAGCATTCTGGACCAGGCAGACATGTCAAGTCTTCCAGCCACTCCTCCATATTCTTGAGGCAGCACAGATTGAGGAATGACTCGATGGAGAGAGGCCAAGTCTGAGCCATGCAGGACATACTGTTGGAGAAAGAGAGGCCCTTGTTTCTAATATTATTATGCTAGACATGTCTGTGTGTAAATACTGGGATAGCCTAATTAGCTAGTTACTTACCCTCTCTGCCATTTTCTCTTTCAGAAATGGCTTAATTATCGCAAAAATACCCTTAAAGATACGTGGCTCATTTATAATGTTTACAGCCTTTATTCTGATTGGGAAGCCATCCTGAAACACAAAAGCAGCCGATCAGTGCTCATGCCAAAATCAATGACTTCATCGTAATTAATCACTTTTGCAATGTCTTACTTGAAGGATACCAACAACTTTCTTTGCCAAAAGTGGACCTGGATTAGAGGCTTGAGAGAGGCCAACTCCCCCATAATCCACCAGGATAACAATTCCATTCACTTGGGTTTCCTCAGGCTGAATCAGCTTCTCTAATGTCAAGTAAATAGCTCGAATGTTGTCCACAAATGGGTAATCATTAGGCTTCCATTTACCTAGGAAAGTGAAAGACAAAAAATGCTTTATTTTGTTGCTAACAGCAACAAAGTCAGCATTAAAGGAAAATTGTACAGGTAGTAGTCTTTTCTTCTCTATTGTAACAAATATCTTAGAGAAACGGCTTCTCGAACAAGCAAAAAAAGTAGGGCAGGACTTGATATTGTTCTGATTGGATCAATGGATTGTTGTGATCTAGCACTGGTGCACAAATCCACCAGTGAGAGAGAGAGAGATGAGAGAAAAGACAAAAATTAAACATCCCTTAACATTTAAAAAAAAAATATATCAGTTACAGTATTAATACTAGGTGTGCACAAAATTAAAGCTTAATATCTATTTAAACTATATTGGAAAATGAGAAAATATTTTAAAACACATTAAGAATTTTGTATCAGCCACGCAACTTATGTAGTCAAGATATAAAGTATAATAAACATTGCAATATTCTATAATAATATTAATGGTCTTATTTATTGTCAATATTGTTAAAACTACAGCCATGGCCAAAAGTATTGATTTTTCACATTGTTTCTAGATTATTGTGCAGATCAGATGCGTTTTAAATAATTGGAAAGAGCTTAATTGGCCAAAAAGAAACCCAAATTTCACTGCATTTTTTTTTTTTTGGGTTCTGGCACAAAATGACCAGCTAACATTATTTCACTAATCATATCATCAGCACATGGGAAAGTGTGAATGAGTACAAGTCAGTATCATTCTGATTGGATTTAAGAGCAGACTGATGCGCAGCCATCATCGCTATTGCACCTGAAAGAACTATTTACCAGATCATCAAGAACTTCAAGGAGAGAGGTTCAACTCCACTGAAGGTGGCTTCAGGACGTCATAGAGTGTCCCAACAAGCGCCAGGACTGTCTCCTACTGAGGAAATCAGCTACGGAATCATGTTACCATTAGTATTGAGCTGCTCAATATTGGCAGCAGGTGGTGTGAGTGAATCTGCAAACACAGTGAGGCGAAGACTTTTGGATAACAGCCTGGTGTCAAGAATTGGCAGCAAAGAAGCCACTTCTCTCTGTGAAAAAGATCAAGGACAGGCTGAAATTCTGCAGGAAGTATAAGGATTGGACAGAAGAAGACTGGTACAAAGTTATCCTCTATGATGAAGCCCTTATTTTGGACATCTGGAAAATCGATTGTAAATGGTAAATGGACTGAATCTATATTGCGCTTTCACAGAGCCAATGGCCACCAAAGTGCTTTACATATTGCCTCACATTCACTCATTCATACACCGACGACGGTGTCAGCCATCCAGCCTCTTCGGGAGCCGCTGGGGTTAGGTGACTTGCTCATGGACACCTCGACAATTGGTCAGGTGGAATCAGGGATTGAACCACCAACCTTCCAGTTTGTAGACAACCTACATGAACCACTGAGTCATCAACTTTTCTTAACGATCCAGGAGCAAATTGGGAATGATCTGTGCATTTTCCAGCATAATGGAGCACCATGTCCTGAGGCAAGAGTAAGTTTCTTAGAGATCAATGCATTGAAATTTTGGATCCGTGGCCAGGCAACTCCTTGGATCTTAATCCAATAGAGAACCTGTGGTCAATCCTCAAAAGGTAAGTGGACAAGCAAATCAACTCCGAGCACTAATAAGGCAAGAATGGATCGCCATCAGTTGTGATTTGGACCAGAAGCTGATATCCAGATTATGAAGGAGAAATATTTCAACACTGTAAATATTGACTCTTTGCATATTGAATGTTTTTGCCAATAAAAGTATTTAAAACTTACGAAAAACTTAATTCTTTTCCAGTATGATACATGTGGAAAAAAAAATCAACAAATACTGAAGCAGAAAACTTAGCAAAACACAAACTTTGTTCACATAATACTTTTGGCCATGGCTGTATAAGCAGAAGCCTTCATCAGTTCAATTATTACACTGGAAAAAATGCCCCTCCAAAAATAAGCAAAAAAAAATTAATACAAGATATTTTTGCTTGTAATAAGCAAAAAAATCTGCCAATGGAACAAGTGAAAATTCTCTTGGTAAGATTTCTTGAAATAAGACATTATATTTAAGCCTTAAAAGATATGAGTGATCTTGAAATTAGCAGGGAAAACTCATTTTTAGCTATATTTTACTAGTATTGTGATGTTTTGTGTCTCATAATAAGCTTGTCATGCTCAAAAATAGCATTTTCCCCTCAAAAGTAGCATTTTCTTTTGTCATCCTCTTTGTTTCAAGTGTATTTAACTAATTTTTAGTTCTATAATTGTTACACTCTTCTAGATACAAGTCACCACCAACTTGAAATAAGATTGGAAACTGGCATTTTGAGACAAAATGCCTTGAAGTTAGCATTCCTGACTCATATTAGGCAGTCCTCTTTTGCCATAATAAGCCATAATTTACCATACTGTAATCATCTCAAGTGTATACCTTCTTGTAAGCTCAACAAAAGTGACATGGTTCTAGATTCAAGACATTTTACCTACTAGATTTAAGACATTAACTACTGTTTACTAGACAGAAAAAGTGAAAAATAGACTTACATTTAACCTTTTTTATTTAATTTTTTAAACCGCAAAAATTCCCAGAGGACTGCACAAAACGGTAAAAGTATTTATGGAGCTGCAATATAAAAACATAGTAGAATATTTTATAGATTATAAATGAAAAATCTCTTTACCCTACTCCCACACCTAAACATACCGATTTTATAGACAATATTAAAGGGATAGTTCACTTTGAAATTAATTTTTGATGTTTTAGCTTACCTCAAGGGCATCCAAGATGTAGGTGTCTTCTTTTCCACAGTAGTTTCAATTTTGACATTTTTCGGTCAAACCGTTGTTGTCTGTCAGTCATATAATGCAGGTATGGGGGTCCACGTCAAAGAGCATGCACAGAGAAGTCCAAATTAAACATGATTTAATGACTCGTAAATGTAAGTACACATTGATGGCCTAAGACACGAAACGAGCGTTTTGTGTGAGAAAACAAACAGTATTTATATAGTTTTTACCTCTTGTTCACAGCCATGTCAAACTGATCTGAATCAGATGTCAAACTGAACCGAACCGTGTCCAACATTACGCCAGAAGTGATCTCTCGCGCGTCAGCAACATCTGATTCAGATCAGTTCGACATGGCTGTTTACAAGAGGTAAAAACTATATAAATACTGTTCGTTTTCCCACCCCCTCCGCTCATTTCGTGTCTTTGGCCATCAGTGTGTACTTACATTCAAGAGTCATTAAATCATGTTTAATTTTGACTTCTCTGTGCATGCTCTTTGAGGTGGACCCCCTAAACCTGCATTATATGACTGACAGACAACACAGGTTCGACCAAATAATGTCAAAGTTGAAAATACTGTGGAAACAAAGACACCTACATCTTGGATGCCCTTGAGGTAAGCGAAAACAAATCAAAAATTAATTTCAAAGTGAACAATCCCTTTAAAAGGATAAAACGTAATGAACATAATGTGTAGGGCAATGGCAGTTTTATTAACAATAAAGCATTAAAATATAGTTTGACCCACTAATCCTACCCTAACCCATTTCTTAAAACTATGTAACTAACGTTACAATTATAAATAAAAACAACAAACATAACGTTACATGTTTAAATCGCAATAATTTATTTAGTGAGAAAATGTCAAAACCGGTACCAAATAAATATCTTTCTTCTTGTTCAGCAGAAGAAAAAAATTCATAAAAAAACAACAACATATTATTGCAAATGAACAAAGTTGAATCAAATATGTTTCTAGAACAGTGATTAAAATTGGCTCGAATATGTTTTAGTATGTGACATGAACTCTGGTGTTGATGCACTCTAAAAACATTTAATATGATTTACTAACCTTTTTAAACTTAGAATATTGATTAAATTTTTAAGCAGTGAAAGCAATTACTTACACTGTATTAACTGAGTAAATGTTAGTAAAACAAATTAAATAGATCTGAGTAACTGCATTTGGTACATTAACAAATAAACTTGAGTAGAAATAATTGGGGGGAAACATTTAAAAACAAATAATTATGAGTAATATAAACTGTGTTTATATGGCAGTAACATTAACTTTTTTTATTTCCTCTAAACCTTTGTAAAATATTCCATACAACCACCAGCATAACTACATGACACGGCCTTTATTGTCAATTAATATCCTAACATTACAGCAAACATATTTTATTCTATTTTTAACACATAAGTTGTACAATATTGACTACATCTAAACTCATGTAAGAAACATTTTCGATGTAAAAATTAAACATTTAGGCCTAAACATTAAAGTAATTCAAGTGTAATAACCGGTCTGTTATCCAGTATTCACCGGGTCAGCGCTGGTTCCCATGCCGGAGATGGACTCGCCTCTGCGGGGAAACTTCTAAATTTAGACCGCCGTCCTGCGTCACTCACAGCCGAAAAATGCTGCGACGCGACTGACTCCATAACCTGCCAATAAACAACCAGTGCACAGTTCTGAGGACATTTTATCATCCAAATTAGTTATATCCATTATCTTTAAGAATAAAGTCGTGTGTTTTTTTTTATGCAAGGCCTTACAATCACGCGAAAAGGCAGGCGCAAGTCGACACTCGTTGAGTAACATTGCGTCTCTGTATGTTCTTTTTTCATTAAATAAAATTATTTAAAGCATATTAATGATTATACAGATAAAATAAAACAAACAAACCTTAATGTCAGGTGGAAATGCTCCAATTCTGCGCCGATGAGAAGAGAAGAGGAGAAGAGATCTGTTCTTTTCTGGACTGGGAGAGTTCCAACAGCGCGCAACCGCAAGTTCAAACAGCGCTCACTCAAGTTCAACCGTTGAGTTGTCGTCACGTCAGAGGGTGGGGAGGGGTGCGTTGTTGTAATCATAGACAGTAAAATACATTTTAATTGAGTAAACTTAATTAATTTCTTATGCGTGTTAAATAATAATATTGATTTTATTTTAGAAATATTTGTGGTTCTTGAGACAGATCAGTTTAATTATCCAGTCTCAAATATTGAGATGGAAATTTCACAAATATTAGCTAAGTGTATTTTAAATTAATAATTGGTTAGTCAAAAACTAAATTAGCCTATTTTAGTGAAAAACTTAAATATAACTGTAAATTTCAGACAAAATTAATTGTTGGAGTTTTAGTCATTTATTTCGGTATGTTCAACTCAAACTATTGAGTAAATTATATTCAGTTTAGTTAATAAAGACTTCAACACTTCAACATTTAGGAAAGTTTTTTGTTTGTAGGTTGTACCATAGTAGTACTGTGATAAAGTTTAGAGAAATTGTCACAAATGAAAATGAAATCGATGCAGGATATAAAATGAAAACTATTGATATGTGAAATATGGAACTGCATCTTGTAGAACACATTCTAATAAAAATAATTTTGTAATTAAAATGTGCGCTTGCGTGTGTGTAGTTTAAATGTTGTGTTTTTAATCTAAGACAGATTATACAGTATGTAACCATGACTGATACAGGCATAGGCCCCTCGACTCAGTGCAGTAAATAAATCAATCAGTAGGCTGTACTTCCCTCATGCTGGTTCTTATCTTGTCCTCTGTTTATACACATCCATGCTGGAAATTCATATTAAATTTGCATTTTTTTTGTTTTTACTTCATGAAAATCTATATTGCTTTAGTTGTTTGTAGAACACATATTACATAATATGATTAAAAATACATTAATATTATGCAATTTATATATGTGGTTTTTGCATATGTCCCTTACAATATTCTGTTGGAACATATACAAATCACAGGAGTTTTTGGCAAACCTTTTCCATATGGGAAGGTTTTAAAGTATATTATTGTTAAACACCATGTAGGCTAATGCTTCAAAGCGAGTTTGCAGCAAAAGGCACGAACAGAACGAAATGTTATTATTTATGAGTAACGTTAAACTATTAATAAATGAGACTGAAAATTTAATTGATAAGACAATTGAATGCAATAGAGTCAAAACCACGATTTTAATATGCATAAGTTAAATAGGAATACATATAAATTTGTATGTTGGTAAAGTTGTTTATACGTAAATAAATTACGTTTTTTGTTTGTTTGTTTTTTTTTTTGCTGTCATGTCATTGTGAGTTGTTGTGAGTTGGGCATGTTGGCCTGCAGTTTTCAATGAAGCAGGTTTGTCTCAATTCAAGTTAAGTCTGTTTCTTGAAACAAGACGATTCATCTTTTACAAATAACACAGCAGCTTAAAAAACTGTCAAAATGTCAAAAAAGCTTGTTTCATCTGAGATATGACTCAAAACAAGATATTTTTAAGACAGTTTCACTTAACAAGATTTTCAAGATGCACTGTCTAAAAACAAGCTCCTGTATCTTACTTAAATCTTGGTCTTTAGGTAATTTTGTCTTATATTAAGTGAGCTGAGATATTTTGACTAGAAATTAGAAAAATATACTTGGCAAGATTTTGAGTTTTTGCAGTGTACCTGGCCGTAAACACAGTATGTAGCGTCCATGGGGGTCTGGTCTGGGAAGGACAGTGAGAAAACCCAGATCTAGGACGTGCTTGACTGTAGAGGGCTTCAGGTCCTGAAACACCTCAGGCCAGGCTTTCCGGTTGGCATGATAATTCAGGAGAAGCTGAAGGGCCCGGTCATAATCAAACTTTCTGGCCCTGAGGAAGCGCAGCAGAAATGCATCGTCTAACCGTGTCCTAAGATTAGGGTGGTCTTTTAGTATCATATCTCGCAATGCCTGGACATCCCGGAGCCTCCATTCAGGCTTCTCCTGGAGCTCTTCCCGAGCCTTGGCCACCAGCTCAGTAGTAAGGGTGCAGGCGTAGATGGGTGGAGGAGGAGCCGGGAAGCCTACACCTGCCACCGTTTCCCTTGGAGGGCCAAGATCAATGTGACCATTTTGGTCTGCCATGGACTATTAAATATGGACACATGTAAATGACAGACATAGAGCAGTTTATTGGTATGTTTTCATTTAGAAAATACAATCAAGCACTATTATATGGGTCATTCTTTAGAAGTAGTGCAAATTCAGGTTTGTATGAGGCTTACATTTATCTTATCCTTCACCAAATGTATTCTATATTTGTATTGCATTATATTTGAAACTTATAAGTTTACTGTGGGTACACTGGAATATTTTTTAATGCATTTTCATAATTTTAGGAAAATTTAAACAATGTTTCAAAATTTGACAATACCAAAACAATAGAAAATGTACAATAGTTTTGGAACCTGCATTAGATATAATGCTATTTAAGAACTATTTTCTATTCCCTATTATATTTCAATATAATAGATCTAGTGTAAAGATCAATCTTTCTTTTTTGGATGACCATTAAAAAAAGTAATCAAGGTTTTATTTCCTATAGATAGCCTTTACTGTCTATGTACATAGCAAGTCCCTTTATGAGAAACAGCTATAGTTGGATTTATATTCTTAAACAATAACTGTAACGTTACTGTCATATGCACAAGTCAAGAAAAACAAAAATATTTTTTTTAATAACTGATGTCAGATCCATACTACTAGCTAAACACAATGAGATTCTTTCTAACGCTCATGAAGCACTGCAATTAGTCAGGAATAATACTTTAACATTCTGAATGGGGGAATTTGACGTGATAGCTTCAGCTTTTTAAGCGTTGAAATGGTGATGCTCTTCACATAAACAGAACAGAAATCAAAACAGTGAACATTACCAACCTGCCAAATAAATCCGCAATCAGTTCCGTGTAGAGGAAGAAGCCGTTCTACCATTGGTCACGTTCTATCATGTGATGCATGACGCCCTTTCCCTATTAAAGCTGAAGTGTGTTTTTTATATCATGTTAAAAAATGTAGATATCTCAGCTTAATATGCAGATTATAGGTAAGTAATCAGCAGTCTGAGGCAACCTAACATGTAAACAATGTGATTCCATCGCTATCAAAGCCATAGGATCAAAGCATTTATCGGTTTGTTCTTGTTTGAGGATCCAGACATCACTACACCGGCTCAACCAATGGCGTGAGTTTGGGGGCGGGACTATGGATTTTTTTGGCCAATGACAGCAGACAGAACGAGCTTTTCGGGTTATGGATTTGGGCCCGTTTGCAAAAATCTAAAATGACAACAATTCACACTTTTCTAGTTAGGTGGTATAATTGCAACATTCATTGACTTGCTCTTTGTTATAAAAATCTACTTTTAGTTTTATCTTTTAATATGCAGTGCATTTTGTTACAATTTTGTCACATCTTAGCCTAGGTGTTACAGTTACAAAAAATGTTGAATTATATCTTAAACGCTACTTGACACCAGGTTTATTGAATTATAGATGTGATTAACGTGGTTCATTCAGTAATTGGCAAATCTGGTAATATCTTTCCATGACAGATTTCTTAAGAGAAATTATCAGTAAAGGCGTCTGCTTTATGAATTGGTTTATTGTCTTTTATCAGTGTTTAGCAGCACACACCCCCAGCACTAAAAATCCTTGACCATGCTCTGCCACGTATACTCACTTTTATCATCTTGTTTTGAAGCAGGTTTTACAGCTGGAGATGATTGTGAGCCTTAAAAGTTCCTCTGGAAAACTTATGCTATTAAATAGTGTTTGTCATTTGGAAAGAGATTCATGATCACAATTCAACTGCCTGCTGAAACAAAATCGGTAACGCAACCTTTTACTGGTTAATAACTAAGTACTAACCCTGAACCTACCCCTAACCCATGTGCTTATTATCCAGTACTTTCTGGGTACTAAACTGTAAGTACACTTAAAGTAGAATGGTTTAAGTTGGTTTTCCCAGAAGACTGTATAAAAATATGTATCGAAAATAAAACATAAAACTTATTGAAATGTTTGCTCAGACCACCCACTGAAATTATAGTATGATGTTTATGCATGTACACAGCAGCTTCTGTGTCCTAAAGATAAGATTCAAAAAGAGATAGGAGCAAAAATAAACAGCAGCACACTTGTATGTAAAAATATAGCCTTGACATTTATTATCTGTTCACATTAAGTTTGTAATTACCCTTCTCACTGAAGGCAGTAATCGTAAATTGGTAATAAATGACCAATTTTTAAAACAACAAATGAGTGTGACATGTTCTCCTGAAATGTACTGTATGTATACAGTACATAGACATCACTAACTAGTCACAGTTAGGGGGTTGTTCAGGAGACAAAATGTTTTTTTTAAATCCTAAAATCATGACTTAGAATAGACTAAATCCATTAATGAAAAAAGGAAATCGAAATATTTACAATTTAAGTATGGCACAAACAGAAAAATATGAAATGCACATACTCTTAGCATACATAAAATAATTACCAGCATTTTGGTAAATAACAATATTTCCAAGGCACAAAATGTTATGTATTCTATCAGGCTACTGTAAAAGTACTATAAGAGCCAGTCATTTGTAGCAAGGTGTTAAAATACTGTACAATAAAACAAACTCTGATCACATTTAGGCCTGCTGTAACATTTATGGAACTCAAACTCATTGAAAAGAGAAGAAAATTTGCATAGCCTTTGTATTATAACTTTTTGAATGCTGTTGTGACCCCTTAGGTTGTATAAATATGCACCACCAGTTTGTTTTAAACATACATACAGCAAACAGATGAGATGGGATTGTTGCACACTGTCAAACTCAATTATTTTGGTTTAAAGTTCTGAAAATGGGAAAATCTGAAACATTTCAGGGTCTTGACTAAAAACCTTAAATTGAACAGCTTGTGAATATAAATTAGTTTTACTGTGTCCAAAATGTTTATGAGAATGAATTGTCACGCTTAGCACAGCCTATTAAAGGTACCCAGTTTAACGTTTTTTTTTTTGTTGTTTTTTTAAGCTTTGTTTCTCTAAAGCACTCAGATGGCCTCTTGTTTAGTGATGGTAGATTGAGGGATAGAGCTTGGCTGCTTGGGAACTGTGGCTATAACCCCAGGTGCCATTTTGTAGAGATCAGAACCTGAGGCTGTGGGGGGAGATGGGATTGGAGTTTCCGGAGTGGCTGTTTGGAAAAAGAGCAAGAGGATGCATTAGCTCAGGGGTCCGCATGGGGGTATTATGTAACCTTAAATAGACATAATTTGCACACTATGATAACATGTGAAAAAAAGAAACCACTGGTTGACACAAAATAAGCATGCTTATGAAATTTCTGAAGGCATTAGGGTAGGAAAGAATTACAGTAGCCTTCTTTGACAAAATAAGCCTGATTAGTTTCTACGATTCTGGCTGGGATTACTCCAACAAGCCTGTTTGTCCATACCTGATTCTCACATTTTAAGGACCTGTATTCTATATTACAAATGTTCATTAATTCACTTCAAGAAGATACAGTTACTTACACATCTGGCCATTGTGAATCGAAGTGGCCATGTTGGTGGTGACTATGACATTGCTACTGAGGTGCTCCTGAACCAGATGTGGGTGTAAAGAGTGATGGGAATGAGGAGCTTCATTAGCTGAACCTGACAGGAAAAGAGGGTAATTCAATCTCAGATTGGGAAGATAATTTTCAACTGTGAATAAAAGAACTTGTTTTTTTCAGGCAATAGGATCTAGATGTTAAGAGTCCAGTATGTATAGACCATTTCACAAGATGTAAACAACACTGGTCCAGAAGCACTTCCTGTTTCAGTTTTTTAACACTACATAAAAGCTGGGATAAAATACAACCAACAGAACATTTAAAACTGAATCAAAAAGTTAAACAAACTTCTTTAAAATGTTTTCTTTACATGTGAAATAAAGAAAACAGTTACAAACTGTTTCTGGACCAGTGTTGTTTACATCTTGTGAAATGGTCTATAGACTGCCTTTTTTGTCCTGCCTTTTACCCAGATGTTTCATGATGCATCCCAGATATTGCAGGTTTTGAAAGCTATTCAAAGTTAAAGGTCATCATTTACAGAACAAACGTGCAGTGCCACAGTTGTCTGATAACCATGGATTTTCACTTTTCAAAAAGAAATCAGTTACCTCCTAGAAGCATCTCTTGTAGCAGGTTGTCTATCTTCGCCATCCCAAACAATTTAACAAACTGGATTTGCTCGATCATTTGCCAGGTGATACTCTGTAGCGTCGGCAACAGGAGAAGCAGCTCGCCGAACCGTCCCCGTGAGTCATACTGACGATCATTGATGTAGTCCTCCAAACTAACTTGAACTTGATATCGCATGCGTTTGATCTTGCTTGGGTCGCTTAAACCTTTGGCATCTACATGATTAGAGAAAGACCATCATATTAGATGTGTTTGAAAACTCACTTGACACTTTGTTGTGCTTTGTCTCTTTTTAGGACAATTTGTATACCTGGATCAAAAAATACAATGGCTTTCAAGCAGGCATATTCATTGTCATCGATCTGGAGATCTTGGAAGGGAAGGACTAATTCATCAAGGATCCTTATAGCCACACGGCTCACCTCCAATTCAGGGCAGTTTCGAGGAACTATATAATCATTACCTGGGTGAAACACGGAAAATTGTGAGGTTAAATTCTGCTCTCCAGAAGACTGTCATATCCACACTACTGATGTTTTTTGCCTTTTTACTTACCTAATAGTAAAATATCCTTATACAGCATGGAGCGTTTGGCAGCTCCTAGTAAGAGATGCTCACCAGCGTGAGCTCTCAGTAAAGCCACCTGAGACAAATGAACATGTTAGAGTCATTTTTATGACCATAACATTATTTTCACTTCAGATTTAACGCATCTGGGGGCAAAATAAGGTCTTCGTGACCATATACGCATGTGTGTTTTCACGTGCATGTTTGTGTGAGAAGATGCAGTTTGAGACGGTCTCACTCACAGCTAAAACACAGATCATTTACCATGCCTCAGTGCTCAACATGTTAATGATTCGAAATGTCTCAAGAAGAGATGTAACTTTCAAACCAGCTCATCATATTCTAACCTGAGCCATCTGAATACATTAACCACCAACACTAAAGATCTCTGAACTTTATTTCCAACTACAAAAAATGTAATCAATTCAGACCATTATCTATGAAATATATATCGTGGGAGCATATTTTTAGCTAAATAAGAGGTGTCTATCCTACCTGATCATCCAGGGGGAGGTCACAGAATGCAGGGATGTATTTGGCCCATTCCACCAGCACCAGCAGCTGCTGTTTCATAGACTCGCACACATCCGTTATAGTGGCGACCTTCTTCGTTCTGATGTCACCGTTCATGGTAGGACCTGGTGATGAGATCTACATAATAGTTTTTGATTATTAATTTATAACATTATTATTTATTAATCATTATTAAATATTATTTATATAATACAATACTACATATAGTAATCATTTATATGCATAATGATGTTATAAATATAAATCCCATTATAAATACAAAATATATAATAGCAACACCCAGTTGAACTGCAGAAATGTTGAGGTTTCCTAAACAATCCCCTGGTCTACTATTGGTCAGATTCTGATTGGGATGCTCAATCAAACAGAGCAATGTTGTGCTCCACAGTCAGTGTTGCCAAATGCAAAATTGGGCCACTTTTGCACTGTTACTGCTAGTCTGCAGGTTCTCAAATTTTACCAGGGGGGGATAGAATAGCAATTAGGCTGATCTACACTTTTCAGAAGAATCAACCTGCAGATGTCTCATTCCTAGTCTCTGGGTTAAGAGAACACATTTTACACAATTAACCTTTAATATTTTTCAACATTTGCTAATAGAGTATTTCGATTTGAATTACACTACGTACCTGTCTAGAAAGTACATCGGCTTGAATGAGTGCGTTTATGGAGGGTAAGCTGCTGTCTTCATAGCTGGATCTTCTGGTGCTAATCCTGTCTCTTTCATTCTGCACAGCTGAAAGGAACACTTTCAATCAGCAAATTAAAGTTGCATTCATCAAAAAAAAAAACACAGAGAAGGTTTATTTTACCAATATGGATGTTGTACATTCAAAAACAGCTCTTGGTAAACCTCTGAAACATACTCTTTGGTTATCAGTAGCAGTGAATGCCACCCAGTTCCGACAACCAATCGAGATAGCAGAGATGAGGGATATTAGCTGACTTTGTGTGAGGGGGGAGTCCTCAAGGTTGTGCTTTTTTTATCAGTGTGCAGTTATGATGGCTCTAAACTGTTTGTTCAGCATAAACCAGACATAGACCTCAGTGCATTTTTGAGTGAACATTAACAAAATGTCTCTCCCTGCTGTTGCAACATCTCCCATTTGCTCCACCTCATCCCCAAACCTTCCAAACAGGCCAGGAGCGTTTAATCTCTGTTTTTTTTTTTTTTATTATTTCTTTGGTAGCATTGTGTGAATGTAATCTCACAGCATGAGCAAGTACCTTCCTTCTTCATCCCAGCTCGAAAACATTTTTTTAGTCTGCAGTACCGGCACTGATTTCTCTTGTCTTTGTCCACTATGCACTGTCTGTTGAACCTGTACAGAAGCGTAAAAAATAATTTGACACATTGGATGGAAACTTGCAGAATTCTGCAAATTATATATGCAAAATTTAGCCATCTAACCTGCAGGAGTACATGTGGTTTTTGCGTACACTGCGTCTGAAGAACCCCTTGCATCCATCACAGCTGGAGGCTCCATAGTGCTTTCCTGTGGCCCGGTCCCCACAGATGGCACATAGGGTGCCCACCCCTAAGTGGTTGGCAGCGTTCATGCTGGCACTCTCAGCTGGTGAGGAGTCTGAAATCATGGGGGATCTTGAATTTAGTGTCAAAAGTGTGAGAAAGCGGAGCTTAAAACGCAAGACTAAAAATAAATAAAATATATCATATGTGAGGCTATGAAATATATCTTTTTCTGAATGAGGCTTAAATATCTGGGTTACAGACTGAACCAGTCAGACTCCTGATTCCAGACCAATCAGAGTTAAAGTAAATAGGGAAAAGGTCATAGGGTGAACATTTTTACAGCTAAATCAATTGGCAGTGAATCATCATCAAGAACATGTGCTGGAGAGGACCGTTTGCTAAGTAATCCAGAAGTGATTAGGACTAAACCTGTACAAAAGCTACAACAAGATCATGTTATATTATATAAACTCTAATTAGTGTTCATGAGGACCTACTAAACAAATTCAACAGAAATTGAACAACTGAACAGAAATTCTAAGAGAGAAATAATTGAAACATTCATGATTTCAAAGGAAAGATGTGTGAGTCGTTAAGTGTTCGTTTTTAGGTTATAGGTAATCAGAGATAATTACATTAAAACCCCAACAGTGATCAAAGGTGGTTAAATGACTCATCAGTGATTATGTCATGATTATCTAAATGGAAAACAATTTGTGAACTGCTTGAAAATAAATGTGATTAAAAATGTTACAATTAAAAAAGTATAATGTTAAATGATTAAAAATTTGCTATATTTCATTATTTTAAAAAATTATATATTGTATACCATATTGAATAAATAACCTCAACAATAAATGGCAATGTAACAGTAAAAAAAAAAAAAGATGTAAACATATATATATTTGAGTATATATACATACTCTTCATATAAACATTTTATAAATTAGACTCTTAAAACTTTAGATAAAACTTGTCTTTACCATAGATATTAGATTACTTTGTCACATCATGATGACAGTAGTTGAATATCAATTTGTTGCACAAAACCTAGACATGGGAGACTTCGCTGCAAAACATTTACATGACACCCCCTTTGCTCAGTAATCATTCATCCTGGTGTCAAACTTTTTCTTGAAATACTATCCAAACAAGTCATTTTATCCCAAGCCAACTGTATGAGAACGAGCAAGAGGAGATGAATGAACCTCTTCTCCTTATAGAGTACCATGTCTGCAGGACAGAGCACGTTCTGCTTCTTATCTTCTCCTGCAAAATGCATTTCGAATGGGCTTTTACAATCAGTATTGGGTGTTCTGTGCAAGAGGTTACAAACTTGCCGATTGGCACTTAACTATAACCCTATAAACCCTGTTAAACATCTGCCTCCCACGCTTGACCATATACTATCAAGTAGTCCAAGTCACTAAAGGTCTCAAAGTTCACTGCAGGGTCTGAGCAGATGACTCACCTGTGCTCATCGCAAGCACTTGCATGTTCTCAAACTCCAGGGTGGTGTAGGCTGGGTCCAAGGCCTCGCTATAGTCTGCCATCTCCATGTCTACTAGTGGTTTGGACAAACGCATTCTCAACTACCTGATGCTGGGGGAAAGACTTGTCCTCTCTACAGCATTTGGACACCCCCTCATAGGCCAAGCCCCTCCTCTCCTCTTGGAGGGGTAGACACCTCTGAGTGACAGGGGCCATGTCCTCAAGGGCAAAGATGAGGCTTGCTGTGATTGACAGCCAGGGCCTCCTCCCAGGGCACGGCCCCGCTCTGTAGTGGGATGGCCCTTGTGTTAATGATTGAAGTGCTAAATCAGAGTTGTTGTTTTTTTGTGTGTGTCAGAGACGGAGACAACCAGGGGTTTTTACTGTCTTATTTTTTTGTCTCATTGCCTCAAATTCACTATAGCCGGTCTCAGCACTTTACTTTCTTTAGTCCTTGACACGTTTTAGACAGTACGGAAAGATCACTCACATTCAACTCGAATGTATAAGATTGAGATTAATGGTCCACATTTCAACGAGCAAATTACGTGTTTGCTAAATCTCTGTTAATTCTAGCACAATAAACAACAGCTATTACTCGCACCAAGTAAAATTGTGGCCTTTATGTAAAAGAGCTCATTGTTCTGTTGAACATTCTAAATGTGCACGTGATGCATGCAACTCACTTCCAGTTGCATCAAACTATGCAAACTAGTATTTGGTACTGCGAAAACTAACTTGGTAAATTTGGTTTTAAAAAATGTGGTGACAATAATGTTTAATGCATTTTTGGTGGCTGTTTATTGTACAGTTCACACATAAATAAACACATCCACAATAATTGTATTATCACTTTTAATTGTATTTTATATACATACTGAATGTTCATATATCCACCTAATATATTGTTAATAGCTAGATATAATACATACATTTTTATTTAGACTGTAAATGATATGCCTTCAAGACTTTTGGGTAATATTTTACAGTATGATTGCATATTGTCCAATTTAATATCAAATAATTGTAGAAGGTAACTCACAGTAAACCAATTAACAGGTTTTTATTGTACCATTTAACATTACATATTATTTTCCCATTCAAATTTCAAAACTTCTTTACACAAGATATTGGTGTTCTAGATAGAAACTAGGTCAAATCACCGTGAGTTAAGGTTAAATCTGAGGTGATCATAATATGTTGCAGTCTATGTTGTCCTAACCATTCTTGGAGAGGATAAAACTATTTGTTACTCAAACAGGAAAGTTTGATGTTACAGTTACGCAAATACCAACTTCAAGTACATAAGTATCAGGGCCAATGCAAACAGAGGCAAATCTAGAGCAAGCAACATGACAAGCCATGGGTCATCGTTCTTCAGTTCAAACCTTCCATAGAACCTCTAAAACCTTTTTTTTTTTCTTTATTGGAAAACTGGAGTTCTGTTTTTAAGAATTGATTAAAATGTATTAAAAAGGTTTATTCTTAAAACAAAAAAATGGCAATGAGGTAAAAAATTAATAATTCTATATACATTTTTAATGTAAATTAATGCAAGTTTGTTTTAGATCCATCATTACTCTAATTAGTGTGGCACAGTAGCGTTTCATGTTTTTAATAATGAAATTAAATTACTCCACTGCATGAAATTTATATGAGAATGTGGGGTTCTGTGTTTTATGTTGAGCTTGCTAAAACACCCCTGACATTGTTTATTACCAGAAAATAGCAAATCCCACCTGACCCACTAAATACGCTGAGCTGGTTTTAGGCTGGAAAACACCTAAACTTACAAGATAGCTGGTTTGAATATATTTCAGGGACATTAGATATTCATAGAGATATTAAAGAATATAAAATAAATACATATATATTCTTAAGAATACAAGATTGTGCAGTAGTTGCTTGCTTTGATGCTTTACCTCTGAAAGCATAAGCTTACATCTCAAAATAAATGTAACAAATTTGAACAAGAACTGCATGTTTTTAGCCGATATGGATCAGAAATACTAATTAGGCTAGTCTTCCTTATTTCTGTAAGCAAGATGTCTTCACTTCTCCAGTGATTAACCTGAGTAATGACAATCAGTGTACAGGAATGACTCACAATGAACAAATCTTATCTGAGTCACCATTAAATTTCTTATCGCAGCGTACATCTCTGTGTTTCTGTTAACCAAGGCATGGCCTCAATAAAGAATAATCTGTGAAGTTATGGCCCTTTCTCACATGCACCTCAATGATCAGAGCAGGAAGGTGTAGATAACTACATTAGATCATTACCTCACATGGGCAAAAGCCTCTTGGTGAACAAACCTATTTAACAGATTTACATCTGCAGAATGTGCTGATGTGGATTAAGGTTGGTTTATGTATTCATTAACTGTCATCTGTGTCACTCAGACTTGTGTTAACGTGGCAGGCCACAGGTGTAAATTACGTATTTCATTTGAAAAAAGGTGAACACAAGAGAAGATATTTTGAAGAATGTCAGTAACCAAACAGTTGATGGACACCATTGAGTATAGGTAAAAAAAAGGCCCATCAACTGTTTGGTTACCGAAATTCTTCAAAATATCTTTTTTGTGTTCAGCAGAAGAAAGAAATTCTTACAGGTTTGGAACAACTTCTGAACTTTTGAGTAAATTCAGACAGAATTTTCATTTTTGGGTGTACCATCCCTTTAAGTGTCTGTTCCTGTATCAGTGATGACACAGAAACCGAACCCTCAGACCGAACTAGTACAAATTCAAAGAAACTCCCTCAAACCGAAAACATCGCTCATCAAACGGTCAGACTTTTCCTCCATTATCTGATCAATGTTGGGAGGTAGACGTTTACATGCACACTGCAGCGTGGTGCAATTGTACTTTGAGTCTCATCATAAGAAGACAATATGACATAGCACATGTCCTGCCCTGATCATCTCCTCGGTGCGATATGAGGCAGCAATGTCATGTCCAATAATCAGTCACCCATACCGCCTGCCTGGGGCTAAAAGTCAGAGGGTTGATGTAACTCCTCTGCCTATTTTCCCCTTTGAAACTTCAAACTCCAGTTTGTGAACAAAGTCCTGTCTATCTCCACAATAAGGATCTCCGACCACTGACCAAACTCCATTTGCAACCACTGCCTATTTGTACTTTCTCTCCAATGACTCTTTTTCATTTCACTTGTCTGACCAAATGGGAATAACAAGTAGCAACTACAAAGGTGGATATGCAATTCACATCTTGTGGGAACCGGTGGCCTAGATGGAATAACATCCTCTTGGAGTACTCGCGAACATGTTTTACATGGGAATATGAATTACTTTCTTTTGATTTTGAACATTTGAGGCTTTGTGCCATTTATAAGAATGGGAGAAGACGGCAGCAATATGCTTTCTAAAGCGCAATTGAGGCCAGTAGAAAAGCCTCTGTGGATTGATATGTGGCACAGATATGTGAGTATGTGACAGTGAACACATAGCAGATTGTCAAATGTTACCTGCGAACCACAAAGCTTTTAATGAATACTAATGCTGTCTGAAACATGGCATTTAATGCTGCAGTGTTAATATCAACAAATGTAAGACTTCTGAAATGTATCTCTCTGTCCTGAGCATGAAGGGGCCGATTCGATAAGCGTGGATAATGCCCCTCCCCTCGGTCTAAACCTTTTTTTTTTTTTAGTTTCACCAGGCTGTTGTGCTTTTTAAAGGCCTGTCAAAATGTAAAACAATGATCATATGCCAAAGCATTTTCATTAATTCTGTTTTTTTCTTTGATGGTTCATATTCGCTTTTAATTTTATTTTTCAGTCAGCAGATTATAAAAAAAATAATAATTTTGAGAATAAATCATGAACAGAAGTAAGAATTCAAAGTATTTCCTAATCAAACTGTTGTCAGCATCAAGAAATGGAGAAACGTGTCATGCGACCTCTTGGTCTGACAAAGAGTAAGTTCAAGGAGTTAAGTTTTTAATACATAACCAGGTGCAAATGAAGAGGATTTACAAGCAAAATCTGTAATTCCTGCCAAGTAGTAATTCACAATGTTGTTAGAAACTTTATGATGGCCAGTTAAATGTTTCCCTGGGTTTTAACCCAAAAACCGCACAAGCAAAGGACATATAATTTAATTCTAAACAACACTTTCTAAAAGAAAGAATTCGCTTTCATTCTTGTGACAACTTTGTTCCTTCCCCACAATTTCTGATTTTAGCTCCAATGCATTTAAACAAATACATGATACTCTAAAGTCAGTCTTTTCATTTTAAAATAGATACTATGTAACTCAAAGAAAAGCCATTTTCTTAAGAGGCACCTGAGACAGAACCATCATCTTCCGTAACGATTAACAGAGACAGTTATCTATGAAGTTCCCATAGTCCTCACCCATCAGGGTATTTGTAGTCTAGGTAATCATAAACCCCTAGGGCCTAATATTGCACAGCCTCCATAAAGTATTCAAGTTTAAAACTTTAAATCATTGGGTAATAATATGTTTGGCAAAAAAGGGGGTTACATTTGGCCAACCTTTGCTGTTACTTTCTGCTTATCTCCGTCTATGTCATGCTTTTCATCAGAAACACGATAAGGCCGCTGATAGGATTTTGTCCTACTATCAATATCAAGTGATCACTTTTATGGGATTAAATGCTATTTGAGAACGTATGCTACTGAAATGATCAAGCTGCTTTTGTTACTTTCATTACATTACAAAAGCAGCTCTGTGCACATCACGCAAGTAAACTATTGCATCTATAAACATGTAGAGCAATGCTCTTTGTAAATCAATCACATTTTCTGATAAGGCTCTTTCAATGATTAACAGTTTTTCTGCTGAGAATCGGTTTGCCTGTTGACCCAATCATATTTGCAGGCTGAGTGATGCTGCGTGGACAGTTATCACTCACTTGTTATCATCAATCAATCACCTTTTCATCACAGTGTACAGCTCGAAGGAACATTTTGCCCAAACAAGTTTAACTTTACCCCAGTTTTTTGAAGCTAAAGCCCTATGGTTATTAAATTGGTTTATAATCAGTAAACCTGTTGACGCTTGGTGTACTTTTATTCATTGGTGCTGTGTGGAGTCAGTTTCTTGTTTGAATAGGCTATCACAAAAGTACAAAGAAAATTACTAATTGTGTAATGAATATGATGTTTTACCGGTGTGATCACTATTTAATAACTTCAACAACACTATGAGAACTCTGGAAGTCTTTTTTCCCTTCTGTTGTTCGGTCTTGGATGATGCCAGCATCATATACATCATATTTTATCAGTCTTATAAACTATATTATTGTACAAAAAAGTTTCATTTTTCATTGTTTACATTACAATTAGAGTCAAACATCATGGCAGAATGTAATTTCTAAGACCATATAAATCTGGGATTTTAAATTGAATTCAAACCAGTAAACGAATTTGGGAAAAGTAAAAGAAGAAATGTTACGATGAAATTGATTATAAAAGCCAAATATTAGTAGATGCAGGACTGCCATTTCAAATTCAGAATTTGAAATTGATATCTGGCAGTTTGTTGCC
The DNA here is from genome assembly GCF_988280905.1 of Pimephales promelas. Classification (NCBI taxonomy): domain Eukaryota; kingdom Metazoa; phylum Chordata; class Actinopteri; order Cypriniformes; family Leuciscidae; genus Pimephales; species Pimephales promelas. The sequence continues at coordinate 20,655,429 of NC_142788.1, read as the reverse complement.
TGTTCTGTCTTGTCTGTCCACTGTTCTCTGCAATGGTTTTTCACTGTGTGAGAAAATAGATGTGTGGCGTGAGAACAGTTTCAATTGCACTGAATGCGTGAGACTCATTTGTTTGAAATTCTGTTTGAAACGCATTCAGCGTTTACATACATATTTATACACATACATATACAATACATATAATATACTGATATGATACACTTGCATCATAAAAATTTTACGTTATTATTATTATTATTAAAAACGCCTTATAGTAGGCTATGCAAATCAGTTGTTAATATTGTATTCTTTTTATATTATGTTAGTAATATTATAATATAGTATTAATATCATTAATCATTAACATTATTAATAGTAATATTATATTCATGTAAATTAATATTATCATTATAATATAGTATTTTAAGTAGTGTACTTTAATAGTATTATAATGTAGCCTACCAGTTGACAGGGTTCCCTTAGTTTACAGTTCCCTTGAGAGAGATTTTTTGTTGTTCTTGAGAAATAAAAATAAACATGTCTTATACCGGATATTTATCCAAATGAATCTATACTGAATCGAGTTCATGCAGCTCGTGTGCTGCTGTCATTAATGTTAAAGGACTCAAAGGAGGACCAACCAAATTCTAGGCATTCTAGAATTCATGTGAATTTCTTGATTCATCTTTCCACTCAGATTTGTATTAGGCCTATATTAGTAAATCCAAAACAGAAGCAATTGTAACATTGGAACTGTGCATATAAATATAGGCCTGTGTGTTAATCTTGGATTGTGTGACCTATGGAAATACAATTATTTACAAGCAAATTTTAGGAAACACATTTGAGACTGTACCAACATTGTTAATGAGCAGTTTCTGTGAAGTCCACTACTAAGCAGCTCCTCCATGCGGACAAAGCATGCAATTACATCAGCAGGTTCCCCGCAGCCCCGGGCCTCACAGAGCAGAGCCACAAGGCTTTACCCCAAAACAGTCAGGTCTGCTGTGATTTTAATAAGCAATGCCTATCAGCCATTCTGACACAAAAGAACCAAACCAAAACAGGCTTATAAACCTCTAGAGAAAAACAAGTAAAATTTTGTCATGATCACTTTGAAGACATTTGAACCACTTTTAGCTTTAAACTGCTCCATTATGCTCCTGTATGTCTCATTCTCATAATTAGTCAAATTTCTGCCCAAATTGTTTGAAAACTCCTATGTCTTGTATCAGAGGTAAACAAACTCTCATAAACGACCTGCGTGGACCTTCGGCTTCGACTCTTCTAAAAGGGCAGTGGATCTATGCGGTCCTTGTACCTGGTGTGGTATTGAAGTGGCCGGTGCCATGTCCTTCATACATCCTGCACTGGTTTATGGTCCTGAGAGCTGGCAGGGACCCCCCGCTCCTCAACCTCCTCCACACAATGATCTATCCATTCAGTGAGTGCGAGAGCGTGTGTGAGAGTCGCCTTTCTCACTGCTGTACACACACTGACCTGCAGCTCAACTAATCCCTTAATTCCTGTCACAATGAGATTTGATTGGGGGCTTGAGTTTACGGCCTAATATTGTCAAGTGTACAGAGCGTATAATTCATATCTGGCACTTCCCGTTTCTGAGGCCCCTGGATTCTCACACAAATGGATAGGAAACATTAAGTAGTCATTTTGATGAGTGCGACACCAGTGCTCAGTCAGTGATAATAGGCTCCTCCTTATTGAATACTATGTATTCTGGACGGTATCTGAGGAGAGAAAGTACTGTGAAAAGTAAAAGTTTTTATTGTCTGAACTATTGGAGAGTGTTAACCATTAGCCAAATATCTAGGTAAGTTTTACTTATTGCACTTTACAGTATGGTTCATTAGTTAGCATTAGTTAAAGGTGCAATGTGTGATATTTCTGAGGATCTACTGGCAGAAATGCAATAAGATCCATAGCTATGTGTTCAGTGGTGTGTAAAGACCTTACATTTATATCTACATAACCGCGGACACACCCTTCTATGAAGGTCGACATATTGTGACGTCATGTTTCTACTGTAGCCGACAGCAAACAAACAGCGCTACAGAGCGCGTTTCGTCACTACCTTGAAAGAGAAGCAGCAGAAAGCTAGAAGCTAGCCATAAACACCATGAGTAGTGACTTTTCCCTTGTCAGTGGTGTAAAATATGAAGTTGGATTGTTTCATGCAACTTAGTTCTTCTCCCTCGCTGTGTTATGGCTTTGACAATCAGCTAGTACTACTGTCCGTAAAACAGTAACGTTACAGGAGTCACCAACCCGTCGATCGCGGCCGATTAGTTGATCTTGGAAGCATTTTAAGTCAATCGCAAAGAGTTTTCAAAACCAGAGAAAAAACAACAATATTTGTATTCATAATTATTTATTAATTTGTGTGCAGTAAATGGTGTCTAGATGCGGAGGCGCGCACGCTGTTACAATCACATCATTTCTGTGGCGCACCTCTTTGCGCTCATGCGGACACGTAGAGTATGAACAAGGCTTTATGCTTTAACTAGCTCAGCCACCATAACAGTTCATATTTAGACAGCTAAACTTTTACTAACTTGTTAGAAAAAATATATAGTTACACATAGTTTCATGTGGTTCTTCTCCCTCGCTGTATTATGGGTTTGCTATGTGGGGCGAAATGTGCTGGTTACGTTCGTGAGACAATCAGCTGATTACTATTATTATATTATATATTAAGACCCTTAATCCACATCTGACTATGGCCTTAAACTTTATACATGATGTGGGTTATAATGGACTGTGGTACAGAAACTTGGCTATTCTCTGCAGCTAGATGCCTCTAAAATCTACACACTGCACCTTTAATGTAATAACTAACATAAACTAACAATAAGCAATACATTTGTTACAGTATTTATTCACCTTTTTTAATGTTAACTGTTCATTGTTTGTTCGTGTTAGTTCACAGTGCATGTTAACAGCTAATGTTAACAAATACAACCTTTTCATTTTAACTAATGTGTTAGTAAATGTTGAAACTGACATTAACTGAGATTATTGATCTAATGATTATTAACTAATATGAACCTTATTGTAAAGTGTTACTGTTTTACTAAACTTGTTCTGGTGCCAGGTTGATGCAAAAGTTTGGGGTCATAAGATGTTTTTGAAGATTCTAATGCTGCTGCATTTATTTGATCAAAAAACAGCAAAAACAGTAATATTGTGAAATATTACAATTTAGAACATTTTTACAATATTACTATAAATCATTTTAATGACCTGATTTGGTGAAGAAACATGTATTATTATTTTTATGGACATTAAAAACAGTTGTGCTGCTTAATATTTTTAAGGAAACTGATAAAAAAATGTATGAATTTGAAAGTTGAAAAGAACAGTATTTATTTTAAATAAATAAAAATGTAACATTAGAAATATCTTATCTTTACTTACACCATTGAACAATTTTATGCATCCTTGCTGAATAAAATAAGTAGTTTCCCTCAGAAAATCGTACTGCGCCCAAAACAAAATACTGTATAACTAAAAATTATACATTGATAAGTTTTGTTATGCATTGCATAATGCATCAAATAACATGGGGATATTTGTTAGATTATATATGGACTGCCATAGTTTTTGACACAATGTGTATTTTATATAAACAATAACATCATGATTTATAATATGAATATGATAGAATGTCATTATTTTTGTTATTCGTCATTTAAATGACATAATTTTAAAATCTTCTGCAGTTATTTTATTTTTTCTGCAGTATAAGTTACTTTTCACCAAAATATGAATATTTCCATTTCAAATTTCAGTTTAAGCTTGAAATATTCCATGTAGTCTCACAATTAATTTTCTAGATAAGTTGCATGGATAATCAATATGGAATAATTGGCAAAATGCTGTTTCAATTTGTGTATTTAAATTATGTATCGCATGTCATACAGCAAAACATGCCAACTTCCCGAACGTATTTCATAACTAATATAACAAATATATAATATCTATAAAATGTAAAATGAACAAAATATTAATATAAAAAGCAGGACAAATTTAAAGTATATAACCTTAAATGTGGATGAAATTGCTTAAAGGGTTAGTTCACCCAAAAATGAAAATTAAGTCATTAATTACTCACCCCCATGCTGTACCAACCCCGTAAGACCTTCGTTCGTCTTCGGAACACAAATGAAGATATTTTTGATTAAATTTGAGAGCTGTATAACTACCACATTGGCTCCTAAAGGACTGCCTCTTGACGGCCCAGAAAGTCAATGAAGAAAATGTTTAAATATCCCAAGTGACTACCGTGGCTCAACTATATGTTTATCAAGCGACGCGAATACTTTTTGTGCGAAAAAACAAACAAAAATAACGAGTTTATTCGACTATTTCTTTTCTTCCTTGTAGGCCAGAACGAGACTTCCTTAGATTTCCACGACGCATGCGCGAGAATTGCGATCTGAAGTAGTGTAAGCTGGTGTGAGCAGATCGCAAATCTCGCGCATGCGTCGTGGAAATCTAAGGAAGTCTCGTTCTGGCCTACAAGGAAGAAAAGAAATAGTCGAATAAACTCGTTATTTTTGTTTGTTTTTTCGCACAAAAAGTATTCGCGTCACTTGGGATATTTAAACATTTTCTTCATTGACTTTCTGGGCCGTCAAGAGGCAGTCCTTTAGGAGCCAATGTGGTAGTTATACAGCTCTCAAATTTAATCAAAAATATCTTCATTTGTGTTCCGAAGACGAACGAAGGTCTTACGGGGTTGGTACAGCATGGGGGTGAGTAATTAATGACTTAATTTTCATTTTTGGGTGAACTAACCCTTTAATTCCAAGTTTGAATGCCTCTAAAAACATTTCTGCCTAGAGAAGAGGGATGAGATCTTCTGAATCAGGAGAAAGAAATGCTTCTGAAGTGACTATTTATCAGGAACAAATATTTCCAGACATGGAAGAGTCTTTGTAGGAGTTCTACTTTTAGCAACATTCCACACGCGCCCCACACACACACACACACACAGACAGAGAGAGAGAGAGAGACGGTTGAAGCTTGTTGACTGCTAGCTGCTTGTTCTGGCCTTGAACAGTTTCTGAGCTGACAGCTGGAGCTGCTGGACCTCCACCACTAAGTCATTCAGCATTTCAAGGCAACAGCACTATTGTGTTTAAAATTACCATGAAATCAAATTATTATTTTTATGGAATATTGCAGTATTTACTATGAATGATTTAACAATAACATAAATTATCTAAATTGATTTGACAAAAAAAATATACTTTTACAGTGCAGCTACCGTTCCCTCCTGCAAATCTGTTCTCTGATTCGTTTACTGGCATGAGGGCGGGACAACCTGTCTCTCACATCATAGCAATAACCAACCACAATCATCCAATCCATTCTCCATGGACAAAATCAAGTCCCACCCCACTTTTTTGCTTGTTCAATAAGCCATTTCACTCGGAAAGACTATTGCAAAACCATTTCATGCCTATTTTAATTTTAGACAGTAGTCCTGCAAGTCAACTATTTTGCACAAACATGCAAGATTTCTACACCTGCAATGTAGCATTGTCTATATTTAAATCACCCTTTTGCAGGGGAAGGCTAGTCAGTTTCCGCTGACCCACTCAGTCGAGGTGTTCAGGTTAAAGTTGCAGTCGCAGTTTTTCTTCATTGTCGCCATCTCTGTTCGAAATCTGCAATTGCAGTCATTCGCGAAATTATCAACTTTGCGCAAGTACTTCAACACCCTCGACACAGCACAGTGTGGATGAACACAATGTTTGAGGAGAGTGTGAAGCTGTCAGCCACCGCGCAGGTGTGGATTCTGGCATTCAGAACAACAGATTATTCTTTTTGGAAGTATGACCAACATGAGAATTTTGACTATATGTAATGTCCTCCCGATATGCATCCTTGTTTTCTCATGGGTCCGGTTGGAGTCTCCTTTTTTTCTGTAGCCACTCCGAAGTCTGAATGAAATCTTTTGCGTTTTACAGCGGCTGAGATGAGTCTCTAGTTGTCACTGGTGATTGTCGTTTGAACCTTTCTGGATCCGCCATCAAATTGATACGTTTAATTATATCAAGTGCTGTGAGAAAAGGCAATAAATCTCCACCTCCAACATCCTCACGCAATATAGCTTATACTAGCCGAGACTCCTCCTTTTTGTAAGGTCCTCCTTTATCTTTATTAAAGACATGCTTGAATCTCCCGCAGAAATCCACCAGTACTACTGGAATTAAAGACATTATTACAAGCTTACCGCTTTGAATCGAGCTTAGGCAAGCAGATAATTTTGAACACTGGCTGGTTATATATTTTCTCAAATATGTATTTTGGATAATTTTTAACCCCAAAAAAGCTACAGACTGCAGCTTTAAAGGAGCGAAACACCTGAAACATTGAGATCCGTGCTGATGATCCAGAAGGGTTCCAACAACATGGATGCTCCAAGGAGTATCACCTCAGAGGAAGATGTGCTACACCATAGTTAGTGTTCCTAGAGCTTGTGGCAAAGCATCTCTGATGTTTACTTATATTACAAATCTATGTTACATTATGTTTTTATCAAATTTGTAAAAGGCGATGAAGGTTGAAGAATTTGTAGTGGTTGCATAAAAAAAATATTGAATTATATATAAATACACTATTGTTCATTATTAGTTCATTCTAGTTCACAATGCTTTAAATCATGTTAATTTAAATAACTTTTACTGTTTAAAATGTATTAGTAATATGTAAAAATGAACATTAACTAGCTTGTTTACTTTTAGTTCATGTTAAGTATTAGCTAATGTAAATGCTAATCTGTTTGTCAGCAGCATTTCACACTAGAATTTACACCGGCAGTGCTTTGTGCATTCTTTGTATTCATGAAAAACACATTACAACAGCTCTGAAATGATCTAGACCCACAATAAACACAATGCGTGCTAGAAATGCATTTCCATGAGATCAGGTTGCAAGAACACAAAGCAGCTTATTCACAGTTTCCACAGATATGCAACAATAATATAAATGTTTCACACTATGGAGCTCTACAAAAACAAATGTGTAGCCATAAATAAAACTCATTCAAGTGTTGACATATTCAATTGTAAAGATACTTGTTTTACAAAACGTATTAGAAGATACTCTCTAAACGTATTAGAGAGATCCTAACTTTGTGACTGTTTGTTAGATATTATATTTTATATGAGCAAGCATGCAGTTTATGGCCACAAGGAATTGACTGAAGCGTATATGAATGAACCAATGCAGTTTTATGACACTGAGGGATGCTAAAGTTAACGTTTGCAAAGTATTGCGTTTACTATAAAAACTAAAAAGAACATGTTATTTATCATCTTATAGATAATATTACATAATAATTAATAATTACATACTGATTTATCATAATTAATTTATAATTTAATTACAATAATAATAGCGTAAAGTACACTCCCACTCAACAGTTTGAACAAACTTCAGCAAAGATGCATTAAATTGACCAAAAAGTGATGAAATATATTTAAAATGTTATTTTGAACTTTCTATTCATCAAAGAATCCTGAAAAAAATGTATGGGTTTGCACAAAAATATTTAGCAGCTTTAGCAGCAAATCGGCATATTAGAATGATTTCTGAAGGATCATGTGACACTGAAGACTAATGCATTATGGCTGACATGTGCCATCACAGGAATTAATTACACTTAAAAATGTTAAAATACAAAGTTATTTTAAATTGCAAAAATGTCTCACAATATTACTGTTTTCAATGCATTTTTGATTAAATTTTTGCATTTTTGTTTCAAAAACAACTTATTGACCCAAAACATTTTGAGCGGTAGTGTATACTATTAAACTATTTTTAATAACTAGATCAAAACAGACAAAAATAAAGATAAATAATGCAGTGACATCATTTTGCTATGTAATATTGCCATGCATATCATTTTGCTGTGGGCCTGTTTTAGTTGCAATGAATATCTGTATCCTTAAGGCATCATGTTTGGATTGCACATCCAGTTTGGTCTGAAGATTTAAGCCTAGAGATCTTTGATAATACTCACTTTGTTCCAGCACTTTCTCGAGAGTACTTTGAGTCATTACATCCCAGCAAGAAAAGAGGAACTGCAGCCATTCTTTCCGCATTATTCATCTTCTCAAGCAAATAGGCCCTATTTACCAGTCATTATGAATTTGCCACACCTCCCGAATTGCAGCCGTGCACCACAAGCTCCCACGAATGGCGATGATAGCTACCATACTGGATGAAACGTCAACGAACAAAATGCCTATTCAACAACATGTTCAACCAAGATCACCAAAGCACCCACCATTTTTTTTTCCTGGAAGCTATTGAAAGAGACGGAGTACTTACCATACGGTGGATCCATATGGGTGCTAACCTGAGCGTTCACATTAACCATGATGTCTCTTCTGCTCCCCACCACTGTGTTTTAGTGATTTTTCCCTTTTAACTGTAAAAGATGATGAGGAATAAACACATAAGTTTTGCACAGTCCTCTGTTTCTGGTGAAGGTGTTGTTGGCGCAAGGTAAGGCCGGTACTCCTGCTATCTTATTGATTTTCCTAATCTGGGCAAATGTGGGTGGAGAGGTTAAACAGTAACCAGGCTTGTATAGAGACCAATCCATATGACAGCTGTAGCTATAGTAACAGGATGATAGAAACCCTAAAAAGACAGTTTGTTTTAATTTTTCTCAATTTCTCAAAGTCTCCATCTTTTTAGACTCATCCTATATTCAGGAATGAATCATTAAAGGTTACAAGAGTTTTGTGTAGCTAAGCATATGGAAGGAGATGGAAGGAGTGTGAGAAAGAAAGGAGTGGAGCGTTTACGCAGACTCATTATGATATTCTGATTTGTCCAATTCCCATTCTCTTTGACAAGAAACAGTCCAAATTCACTTTTTGACAACATGCCTCATAACAGCTTTCATTTCGACCACTGTAATTATTTATAATAACGAATTATTAGGGTTATATTCTTAGCCATTAGACCAATACCATCCCATTTCAATCTTATTGACCTTATGCGCCAGAGAAACAAGCGCCGCACGGGCAGCCACCTTTACAGTAGGCCTATTATGTTTGAACTTTCCGTTTTTATGGTAGCTCAGTATGTTTACACGTCAATGTTGTACTAAAAATAGATTTCAAGAGCTATCACATGAAATATGACTAAAAACGCTGTAATATTCATGCAGGGCAGTAAATGGAGATGTCACTTTAAGAGAAACCCCGCGAACATCAACTGACTGAACATGTAAGCATGAGCATGACATCACCGTTTTCACAAATTCACATTTTTGTTGTTTACATGGAGTGTATCTCATATATTCTTATTCAACTTGCACATTGAAACCCTTTTCAGGCCTCAAAAACGCCATTTTCGTGTAAATGAAAAACGGACGAAAACTGTTTAGTTGAGAATGGTGATGTTTTAACATAGCCTATATTTCTAAGGCATAGCTGTGTAAAAGTAATTAGTTAAGTAGATTTACTCATGGCATAGTTTACGAACGTTATCAGATGTCATAACAAAATGTCAGTAGACTGGGAAGATTTTAAAACGAGTGCATCATAAATCAGTAAAGTCTTACCGGGTCTTACCGGTCAGTCTGTGGGAAATACAAACCTAAAGACAGAACACAACGAACTTAGCGCTGGAAAAGGGGCGGAGCTACACAAGGTCTAGGCCTAGAACTTGAGCTGCCTATTTTTTAACGGATATAATTTTATTTTCAACAGCTTTTCCCATGAATATAATGGGATGCTTTCAGACAGGATTGTTTAGCATCACACAAGTCTACTGTTGCTTTCACTTTTAAGCAGCTTCATGGGAAAGTGAATTTTCGATTTTCCCCAGATTTGTCACTCTGGTATACTAGAGACAGGCTCTACGTTTTCTAAAATGTCTTTGAAGTATATTATGCAATAATATATAATATTGAGAAATATTTTTATTATTTAAAACAGCTTTCTGTTTTTCTGTTTCAGCATCATTACTCCAGTCTTCAGTGTCACATAGAGATTCAGAAATCATATGCTAATTTGCTGCTCAAGAAAAATTCTTTATTACTATCAACACTGAATAAGGTTGAGCTGTACAAAATATTTTTTGTGGAAACTGATACATCTGTTTTAGGATTTTTTTGATCAATAGAACAGCATTTATGGAAGTAGCTATTTTGAAATACTGTCACTTTTGATTCAAATAATATGTCCTTGCTAAATAAAGTATTAATTGCTTTAAAAAATGTTATGATCCCAAACTTTTATACTTACCAGAAGCCAAAACCTTGATTGATGCCCTTTTGTTTAAAAAACAAAAACAAAACAGTGATATATTCTTGTTTTGTTACAGATGAATGATCTCAATTACCAGTAAAGTATTCCATATAGACTGGATTGAAGACCAAGGCCCGGCGCATTGTTTATGGCTTTAATAGCCTTTTAGTCATGGTTTACAGCAGACTCTGGCTCTTGTAGATGGATTGAGCACATTAATGAGGTGATAAAAGATGTTTCGGTCTGCAACTCAAAACGATCCTGGGCCAGTTTCTCTCATATACGCCTTAATAATATGAGTAACTTCTAATATATTATAGAAATGAATAAATGATTCATTGTTTTTTTTCTGTAAGGAAGGTGTTGGCAGCAGTCTGTCTGTGTTATAAGACAAAATGTAAATAAAAGGTCTGTTTTTATGAGGACAAATGTGTTGACAATGCAGTCATGTCCCCTGTGTGACTTGAGTGCAATAGACATTTCAAAACGATAGTAACTTAGAAACCACGAACACACGACTTTTCCTAATCTAAAGAAAATTTATTACCTGTACAAAAAGGACAAAATACTAAAAGAAAGAAAGTGCTTAACACCCAATGTGAATTGTCACTGCGATGCAACTTGGTACAAACAAATTATAAGTAAAACAGTGCAAAAAAGCCTTGAAAAACAACAAACGGTGGACATTAAACAACTTAATAAAGTAATAAAATAAACATTGACAACTATGGGATGATGACACAACAACAGTTGATGCAATTTGATAATTACACATTTGATCAATTGGACATTTTACAGCACTTATTTTTTTTATATATATAACCACGGAATAATTTGCCTTGTAAAAATTGTACATTTTAGTGGTTACATTTTTAATAAAATAATTTGGGGGGATTTTTTTATCACTTAGCCTCTGAAACCACTCGTATTTCTTCTGGATTTTGATCTGGAGTCACACTGGTTTTTATGGCATGATCCTCCATAGCTTGAGGGACATGCAGAGCATGGTTTTCCAGCCTTATATGGGGCCTCTCCTACCCAGTTCCCCCTAGAACAGAAGAAGCAACATGATCAAGTTTGATTACTTCCCCCCCCCCCCCCCTTTTTTTTTTTTTTTGCAAAAATCTTCTTATAAAGTGTAACCATTATTTAAAAATGACTGTATTTATACAGTAGGAAATGATTCTTACTTGATAGAATAGTTGCAAACCAGTAAGGTGGCCTGTTTCCACATACTTCCGAAAACATATATATTTGAACACCTTCTGACAGCACATCCAATCTTATTGCTATTGGCCCACACCATCTGAAACAAAAAGTGTAACTAAAATATATTCTTTCTGAAGTATCATGTGACACTGAAGACTGGAATGATGGTGCTGAGATGCCATCACAGGAATCAATTACATATAGGCCTATATATATATATATATATATATATGTGTGTGTGTGTATAATTTTGGAGACCCACCTGGGTGTAGTGTGTGCAGACAGAGCCATTGCATCCATTGGGGAAGGAGAAAGAGTGTCTCTCTTCATACCAGGATCTTACCAGATCAACGATCGATCTGTATCTGCAAAATGATAGAAATAATAACAATCATACTCAGAATGTGTAAATATAATCCAGAATTGATGGTTTTCAGATATTAATTCATGTCGATACCATACCCATTTTTTGGTATGTTTTTGTAGGGGTCTGTACCTTCCAGAAATAATGGACAGATTCTGTCCAGTGGACCGCAAAACATGAGGAGGTCCATGGTCCCATATGCACTGAGAGGCCCAGGACTCTGCAGATTTAGCCAGTCTCTCATCCCACACCTTTCCAAGAAGAGAGGGGATAGATAAACAAATAATTAAAAGAATAGGTCACCCAAAAGGACCATGCAATGACAATAAATCTGAACTGAGGATGTCAAGCAAAATTATTATAAACATTGTCCACATGAGTCACGACTATATTCTTGAAGACTTCTGGAGGAGCCATATTTCTGTGAGGAACAGACTGAAATTTAATCTTCACTTTAGGTTAGCCCTGGTGATGTCTGAATCGTGAGCAACGACTCATTTAACTCAATTTCTTTAAATTAATTTTCTGATCTGAATCTGATAAAGCTGAACTGAATTATTCAGACTTGAACTCAATGACTGAATAAATCGGTAGCCGTTCACAAGCTTTTTTTAAAATATGTAGCCTATCTCTTTTTTAATGTTGTGTGTTTGAACAATAATACAACATAAAACAATAATGTAAAATAAAAATGCAGTAGCCAGCCTACCATATACTCCATATTTGCTGCGGGTGGGAAGACCTGTGAGCGCACGCGGTTGTGATAGTCCAGTAATGCCTTCATATCTTTGCTGGAGATGAAGCGTTTCCGCCGCGCTCGAGGTGCACTGGTGTCGCTGCTGTTCCTCAGGACATCCTCCATTGAAACCTCACCGAGATGAAGCTGCTCTGTTGTGCCGTTCACCGCCACTGCTGCTGTCGTGCACGGCAGTGTCCACAAGGCGCCAGCAAAGAACAGCTGAACGCAGGCCAAATTCATCGCGCTGCCTCTTGTCTGGTTGGCTACAGGTGCTTTATTTGTGGAAAGAGAATACCAGAGCCATGAATACATGTCAATAATCTCTCACTGTCTTAGTCAGCAAAATAACACTTAAGCTCAGGAACGCTATGTCCTTATATTCAAGTTCAAGTAGCCTATCGTTGAACCCAGCAATTTCTATTAGTAAGATAATAGCCAGACGGTCCCAGACCATTTCAACCATAGTAGATAAACATGTCAACATAGTGATATAATTGGCAGATAATCCGGTATGTACAATACTACAATTTATAGTCCTCCAAAAATTATAAACATACATTATATATATATATATATATATATATATATATATATATATATATATATATAAAACATAGCCAAAGAACACACACACACACACACACACACACACACACATATATATATAGGTAGTTTCATAGCCTAATTTAATCCTATACAATTTGCTTTGTTAGTTATATAGACAGATGTTATTTTATATCTTGCTAAAAAATTAAATAACGTATTTAATATACATTATATAATGTACATAGTAACTATAAAATGAGTTGTAAATAAATAAATAAATGGTTTAAACCTGTTTATGGTTTTACATGGTCAAATTAATACATACATTAATACATGCTGTCAAAATGATTAACCACAATTATCGAATCAAACATAATTTTACATTACAAAAGGGTTTACCAAATTGACAAACATTACACTCAAATGCCCTCACTAGTCTTTGAAGGTATTATATGGCCATCTCAACTGATGGAAAAGTAAATATCAGCAACAAAGATCTTTCAATAAATTCTTTTGATTTTTTTAAACTAATCATTAAAAAATGAACACATAATGGCTATTTAGAAGAAAAGTGTGGCATATACTTATGTAGTCCTTCAGTGTGAAGAGAGCGGGGGTCCTCAGTGGTCTTCACAGCAGCACATGCCTTCAGGAGTGATTCCGGCACTTTAGCACAGCCTGGAGAAGAGCAGCTGAAAAGATCTCCACTTCAACTCTGGCCTTTGCAAACAACGTCTTTGACATGTGAGGCAGCAAACTTTAACTGGGCCAACTCTGTAAGGCCATTTGACGTAAAAGAAAAGCCCTTGTCTCTTTTTCTTCCCCCACAGGGATGTTCTCAAAGTTCAGGAAAAAATTTAATGGAAGTCTTTGCTTTTTCAGCACATACTCAGTGGAATCTCCAAACAGCCATGCTCTCCAACAGGATTTTAAGATTCATGACTTTTCAACAGTCATAGCTCTCTTCTTTCGTGATTTTTAAAGTTGTTGTTTTTTTTACAGCTTTTTGGGCAACTTTCACCTCTGATTCACACCTACCAGTATATCATCCTTTGATATGCAAATACTATAGGATATATTGTAAGTAAGAGCATGCACATTAATATTCAAGGACAAATTGTTTTTTTTTTTTTTACAATGCTTGGCTACATTTGGCTCTTGTTCCTTTAAATCATCCGTTTCTGTTCCTCGCTTATATCGGACATGTGGGATTTTTTGTGAGCTTTGTTTGGAGCTGCACTCAGCCGTCCTGGCAAAATGTTTCAATAAAATAAGTTGAATAAGCACATTTTATAAAAGGGAGGGAGTTGTTCTATGAATTAAAGTCCAACTTTTAAAGTCATTGCCAAGTCAGAAAATTGTTCCAGCTGTCTATTCAGGAAGGACAAGCCATGCGTAATATCTCTAGTCTATGGCCATTGCCAATATACACAGCACAACTTTGACTGTCGCAACTGCTGAACAGCACCAAGAACATTGAGTAGATTCTGACATATTAACACTATGTCGCAATTAGCCTATGCAGAATATTTAAATAATGCAGAAACTAAATAATGCAATATCAAAAAATGTTGTTCGATTACACTGTCCAGTGCGTCTATCATTTGCACTTGTGTATCTGCTTTTTGGGACTTCGAACAAATCACAATCCATTGTGTGAGTCAGTCTGCTTGTCATTCTTAACTAATAAAGTTCACGGTAACACTTTACAATAAGGTTCATTAGTTAACATTAGTTAACATGTACAATATGTGAACAATACTTCTTCAGCATTTATTAATCTTAGTTAATATTAATTCCAACATTTACTAATACGTTATTAAAATCAAAGGTTGTATTAGTTAACATTAGTTAATGGACTGTAAACTAACATGAACGCACCATGAACAGCTGTATTTGTATTAACTAACATTAACAAAGATAAACATTGTAACTAATGTATTGATCATCGTTAGTTCATGTTAGTTAATGCATTTACTAATGTTAACTAATGAACCTTATTGTAAAGTTCACATTTAAAAGATATTAACACTTTTAAATAACAAGACTTCCAGTTTGTTTTTTTGGGGCTAACAGCTATTAAATTCAATTTAGTACCGCATTATAAGCAAAATATAATGAAGAAATAAAACCTTTTTAATCTGCATGTATAGAGACTTTAAAGGAAACTTTTAAAGTTAGCAGTCATCCTCAAACTGCCAAGGTCGGCAGGGTCAAGGTTCAACTTGAGGCGTATTTGGAAGACTTTCTGTTAGCTTACTAGCTATATAGGCAAGAGAGCCGTAACTTGTTCTCTAGATAAACATGATGTCACTACTTAACATTCACAATGTTGCAACCGTATGGTTTTGACTTTGTATACAAAATGCACAAGCTTAGTAATTTCATTGACGAGACGCATTTATAAACGTTCTTCCCTGGGTCAAATGTTTGACAGCTTTATGTGCTAATATGATGTAAACATAACTCTAAGCCACAAAGTGCCCTTGTCGAGTGTAAAGTTTAAAAATAGCCACAGACATGTCTCTGTCAATTCTCTCACATACTTAATAGCGCTGTCATCACACTTCAAAGGAGGTGATAAATGTTGAGCAGAAATATAAAATGAATCACTCGTTGCATGTACTAGCAGTGTAGCTTATCGCTATAATGTTACCTTGACTGCACCTCATTCATGCTTCTCCTTGTGCATTGTGGGAATGAAAGAGAGAGAAATGGTGACTTTAAAAGGTGCACAGCTGTGCCATTATCTCCTCCACAGCAATGAAAAGGGTCTTTCTGTCTGAATCACGTCATTTAGCATAAATCCAGGACTTCCCATTCCCTGCTGTTGCTCCATTTGTCATTTCAGCAGTCTAAACTTTGTTTTGGCAGCCCTGAAAACAAATTTGCTAAGTGATGTAACTGTTCATGGTGATGGATTGTTTTGAAGAGAACAGAGACAATGGGTCTGGTCTGACCAACAGTTAGTGGAATTAAAGGAATCGAATCACACACACATATTCTCATTACACTAACTATTCAAATGTAGATAGATACTAACTTTTAATCGATCAAATTTGGCTGACACTTTTATCCAAAGTAGATTGAAACCTTATTTTTTCAGTATTTGCATATCAATGACCTTGCATTGCTAGCACCATTTGGTACCAGTGTTGCTACCAGTTTAACAATCATAGCAGAAAAATTCTACCAATGTAAAATCTGTGAACGATTAATATTTATAAAAGTCAAATATAATCACTAAATTCACACCAATAAGCAAATTATTCAACTGATTGAATACAACAACTGTAATTCAGTTAATCAATCAAGTTATTTTGTCCTCGAATCATTAAAAAAAGAATAGTTCTCCTAAAAATAAGAATTCTTTCATCATTCACTTTTAGTTTGTCTATATATGTAACACATAAGAAAACATTTTGAAAAATGTTATGAAGAAAAAAAAAACAAGATCCTGGTGCTATAGCACAATTTGCTAGCCTGACTTCGTCATACTCATATTCTTGTCAGAACTTCCCGACCAAAAAATGTTGTTCGGGCTGGCATCCAGGCTAACAATTTGCTACAGTTTAGCTGGAAAGTCTGCATTTAATTAAAAAAAATCACACAGTAAAATATTATAACAGTAGGCCTTACATCATGTGGAACAACACTGATAAAATTAAAACATACGAATCTCTAAATAAATTAACATGAATAATTCACTTTAACTGAATATTACCCATATTCTTCAGTTATAGATAGAATCATTTTGTCTTCAAATAAAAGTCCCAAAAATGAAAATTCTGTCATCATTTACTTGTACATAAATTATGTTCCTCTGATAAGTCTGAAGAATGTTTCTTTCCATACAATGAAAATCAAAGGGGTCCAAAACAACATGTTTGGACCTCGTTGATTTTCATTGCATGGACACACACACACACACACACACACACACACACACACACACACACACACACACACACACACACACACACACACACATGAAGCACACATGATGTACTCATGTCAAGCTGTAACATTTCAGATTTACTGTCAGGAATGCTCTGAGGAAGAGACAAAACCATAACTCATTGAGGCCCTCTTCTGTGAGAAGTGGGTCAAACACCTCTAGACAATCCCATTTCCACTAATACATCATCTTGTCCAGACACTTAAAGTGTGGTGTCTAAAGGGTTTTATCAGTGGCCGTGGGTAACGTAAATAAAAAAATATGAAATGTAGGCTACTTTATCTGATGTAAATAAATGAAATCTTGTGAAAATACTTTCATTACTTTCTAATCTAGAGTATAAAAATTATATTTACGAGTTTTTTTTTTATGTTTAAATCAGAGCTATTCAGCTGGCTGGTTTATTATGTCTATGTAAAAATACATCTAAAATGAGTATAAAAATAAAAAGAATGTGGTTTCGATCTGCATGTGAAAATGTGGATGTCAATGTTTTAGGTCCATTCAGCTAACAGATGTTTCCAAGATGACATAGCCTCCTTCTTTTGATGATTCATGACTGCATCCAGGTGTCCAAACTGGATTTAGTTATTCAAATAAGGGTCCAAATGGACCTGTATGGCTTCCAATTGTAGCTAACTGTTATAGAGATGTCCAAATGATTTTTAAATCCATGGCAATCAATTTTAAAACACCAGCATTTAACATCCTGTCAGACTGTTCTGTCTGGCACAATGTGGAGGTGGGCAGAATTGAGAGACAACATAGCCAACTGGCACACATGCTTGGAAACTCTGCCCCTGAATAAGTACAGACTTGTCAATAAAAAGTGCAAAAAGGGCAAGCCTGTGGAACTTTCCACGGTGCTTGAATAAATGTATAAATCATGCCAAAAATGAGTCTCAAGGTTTTTCGTGATTTTATTATAGTGCCACCTATTGGACAGACAGTAAAACCCATGTTGAAAAAAACTACTAAATCCCTTCTTGAAAGACACATTATCCACAAGTTTCGAGGAGGGTCTGGCTGCAGACTGTGGGCGACTGGAGCTCCACTCTCAAACAGGAAATACGTCACCTCCACTTCGCGGGGGCGGGGCGGAGTAAATTCGCGGGGTTTTAACATTCCATACATTCGCTATGGGAGACATCAGCGATTTTCTCCCCTTCTTTTCAGGTATTAATTCTAACGATTTTTATAAATATAATGTTTGTACAGTGTGCAGATGTGAGTATTGTATTGATTGCTTGTTAATTTAAATGTTTGACATTTTTTTAGTTAAGAGATGCACGAACGCAAATCTCCATTTTGTATGGCAAGCCGTTTTAGCTTAAATTGTACCCAGCCTTACTCGTCGGAATTGCATTTTTACTAGTAACAATTCAATTAGAGAGCTCTACAATTGAATTGTTACTAGTAACAATTATAATTAGAGAGCTCTCTAATTCAGTTTTTACTAGTAAAAAAACGAATTAAAGATATGCATAATTGCAGAGCTCTGTAACTGAATTAAAGAGCTCTGTAATTAGTAAAAACTGAATTAGAGAGCTCTCTAATTATAATTGTTGCTAGTAAGAATTGAATTAGAGAGCTCTCTAATTGGAATTGTTACTGTAAGCCCTTACAGGTTGATTGAACTTAAATTTATGGAAACTCGTTGCCCTAAAAAAGTTAATTTTCTATTGTTGAAAAAACAACATATTTTAAGTTTAA
This sequence comes from Pimephales promelas, assembly GCF_988280905.1. Taxonomy (NCBI): domain Eukaryota; kingdom Metazoa; phylum Chordata; class Actinopteri; order Cypriniformes; family Leuciscidae; genus Pimephales; species Pimephales promelas. The sequence continues at coordinate 20,636,623 of NC_142788.1, read as the reverse complement.
TGTACTTAACATTTCAAATGCATTTAATTGAAAATTTTTAGTTCATTGAACTAAAAGTTTTTAATGCAGTGCAATTAAAACTTTAGGTACTTTAAACTTAAAAAGGCTTACAGTTATGCACAGACAATATATGTGAAACCTACAATAGGGATGAATGTTGTGAGTAGACAAAACCAAAAACTTTAATTTAAATATAGCTATTTACTGTAAATTATTTAATAAAGATACACCTGCATTACAAATAAGGACAAAGGATAACAATAATTTTTTGGAACTTACAATTTATTTGATTTCACATTCAAAACATGGCCTGAGGTATGTTGTCTAAATTGTCCATTACATCACCCATCCTCATCAAATGATGAGGAATCATCTTGGAGGGGAGAGATGGATGGACAGGGGTTGCAGAACCACATCTTCATTTTGGCACATGTTGGTACGAGTCTCCATCATCAAAAGCCTGGACAAGAGATTGGAGATTACTAAATACATTTTAGCAGTGTACAGTTTTTTTTCTAGATATAAATTTTATTAGACATATTTTTGTTTAGTTGAACGCAACCATATTTTTTTTTTTGAGAATTATGTACACAGGTGTATCCAGGAATTCAGTTAAATTTAAACATTAAGTTTGTTTTTCTTTTGTATACAAGTCTTTGCATATGACATGAATTACTGATTAAACTAAAACATTATGAGATTAACCTTAATTGTATTTTAGTGTTTCAAAGGTGTCATGACATTACATTTCTCCTGAATGATTTAAAATTAAAACTTCCTCCTCACTGACATTCATTTCATTCACATGAATATATAAGTCAAATATATACACTTGTGTGAAATGACACATTTCATTCACAGTCAAATATAACTGTTAACAATATAATTGTTTTTGGTGCTTTTTTTATTGTTCTTACTAACATAAATGCACAGTAAGGTTTACATATTTCCAGCTGAAAATATTATAATAAACCTATGACAGTAAAAATGCATTAATAATACTTACAAAGCATGCTTTGTAGAACTCAGTTGTGTCATCACCAAGAAGTACTGGAAGCCCTCATGGCAACACATCTCATGTCAACGAGGTCTAAGGTGTGGTGGTTGCAGAGAAAACATTGTATCATTTGTCAACATGAAAGGAAGGCAATTTCTATGAATCATACTTTTGACTGTTACTTAACAGTCTTAAAGGGTTAGTTTACCACAAAATTAAAATTCGGTCCTTAATTACTCTCTTTTTGTTCCACACCTGTAAGTTCATCTTCAGAACACAAATTAAGATATTTTACCTAACTTACTATACAGACATACACAGAAACACACAAACTCGCACACCACACACCCAACACCACACACCCAACACCACACACACCCCTCCATGCACACCCCACATGCTCCACACACTCACATCACACACCCCGCATGCACACCCACACCACACACGCACACTGCAACACACCCCGCACGCACACCACACACCCCGCACGCACCCCTCACACACACAAGCACACCCAACACCTCACACCCCACCATGCACCCCACATGCTCCACACACTCACATCACACACCCCACATGCACTCCCCGCTCACGGACACCACAACACACACCGCAACACACACGCATGCACACCACACACTCTCATAATTCAGGTGTGTTGTCAATATATATATATATATTTAATCAATTCAATTAACTGGAAATTATTCTTCATTATTTTACTGTGGTTGATTTGCACGTTATTTTGCTTTGAATACAAAATTCTAAATAATTACTTTTTTCATATTTGTATTTTTTTTTTTTTTACAGTATGGTCCCTTGCAGTTATTGTGTTGTAAAAATTTAGGATTATTTGATTTTTTTTTTTTACATAAAAACAATTAAAACTGAATTGTGGAAATTATTCTTCATTATTTTACATTGGTTGTTTTATACATGTTATTTAGCTTTAAATAGAAAATTCTGAAATTATTTTTACTATAATATTATATTTAAAAGTCATAAACCGTAAAAGTTTAGTATACTCCTCTGATATTGTGTGTGAAGATTAGGGCGAGGTCACGTATATATGCGCTCGGTTAATATATATATATATATATATATATATATACACACACACACATGTATATATATACATAAACATATGCGCTCGGTCGCAGTAGATTTTTTATTTTTATTTTATTGAACACAAATCCCAGGGGATATATCAAGTACAAAAATAGATAAAATAAAAACAAAAAAAAGATCACGAAACAAGCACATAAATTCAGGAGGTGATTTACAAAGAAACCATAATTTCTTTAAGCAACAAAGTAGTTTTAGCAGCTTTCTTAGAAAAGAAGAGTCATAAAATAATTTTAAATCAACACAAAAAGATTAAAGTTGGGCTTAGATTCGCAGTGGAGATGACGTATATATATACGCTCCGGCGCAGTGGAGGTGACGTACTTCCGCCTTTGAGTGGAGCTCCACTCGCCCCGTATTCTGCAGCCAGACCCTATTGCAAGTTTCCGAGGGGCGCTCCTGTAAAAAATAAAGTGGGTGAAACTTCCGGTGACGCGGCGGAAGTAGCATTCCAATGGTATTTTGTGTGTTAGTTAGCGAAGAGGCTAACGTTAGCTGTTTTTCGGAGAATTATTTTACTATTTAAAGACGCAAATCTTTATGAGAGATGTCGTTACGGAGCTCAGGGACAACATGTGCTGTTCGCGGTTGTATGTATAGCCGGACTAAACTAATTTAGTGGCTTAAACGGGATTGTTTTGAACATAAGCTGAAAACGAAATCAGAGTGATTCTGCCAGAGCTCGTCTCTGATCCTGCCAACGACTGTAGTTTCCATCACCTCCCAAAAGACGACGAATCTTCCTGTGTACATTTGTTTAAATTCTTAATGTTCTATAAACTCTATCAGCATGTGTTTGGCTGTTCGCTACTGATGTTACAGCTAAACTCAGGATCAAAGCCTGTGTTGACAGAATATCAAATGTGCCAGTTAATGTATTCAAGCAGCACGACATTCATTTATACTTTTGAATAAACTCCAAAGCACAATGACTAAGTGTGTATTTTTTATTTTAATTGTTTGTCAGCTCGCACAACTGTCTGTCACCATGCCTTGATGAGTATTGTTTATTAATAATGTTATTATAATACTCCCAATCAACTACTGCGGAGGGTAAAGGTACTGTTATTTCACCCTTTTGAATTTCGTTGAGGTTGTGTTCACACATCGTTAGCTAGTTTGGATCGCTATAACTTGAATGACTGTCAGCTGTTGAATGAACGAGTGTGAAGTATGTCAAATCGCGCTTTGTTTACTTCCAACCGGAAGTCGCGCCCACTTTTGACGCAAGGCCTCATGGGGCGTAGGAAACTTGTGGATATTAAAAAAGTGAAACAACTAACTTTGGTGATAAATATTTTAGAATCTATATTTTGTCATGCTTTAAAATAGCTTTTTCAACTTTTGAACTCACATTTAAACAACGTCTGTTCTGGTTGAGGAAATGTATGAATTATTTAGTACTGTGAGTTCGTGATTTTTTTTAATTATTATTATTTTTTTATTACCATGGCATGCTAAACTCACCCGATTCTAGATTGCGAAATTACAGCAACCGGTTCACTAATGTATATTAATCAAATAGCTCTGACGTATTTGGTAACCTTCCAATGGCAGACGTCTGACTCTTGAATAATAATTAAGTTATGGGGACGTTTCTAGGTAGTTATCCAATGGTGAACGCTTGCTCATGAATATTAATTAGCAAACCGTAACCATAGTAGGATTCGTAGGATTTCGGGTTTTGTTTCCGCATTCAAGGCTGATTCAAGCACACACAGCATAGAACAACATGGCTGCTGTAGGCAGCTTAGTGAACAGTTTGGCTTGTTTCTGGAGACAGCCATGTACCCGTGCTTATTTACCGCACTTGTTCTTTTGTATCTCGTTTACGGGATCAGTTTTGAAAATGATGGACCTCGTGCCGGAGAGCTACTTCAGTAGCAGTAGGAATGTTTTAAATCTGTGAGTACAAGTCTAGGATACTACCTCCCTTACCCAGCTAGAACTCATTAAAACACTGTAAAACGAAATATTTTTATTAGAAATGTGTTTCGTTTTTAGAAAATAATACTAATATGCATATAAAGCAATATATACGATAATAAAAGCAACGCTTGACATTGACAACTTAAAATGACATTGATGTTTGGCTCAAAGTCATTTAATCTTTTTTGCTTAACTTTTTTTACTTTCAGATATTTTGTGAAAGTTTCTTGGGGTTGGACTATTGTTTTGCTTCTGCCATTCATCCTTTACTCCAACTCTTACAACAAAAGCCACAGATTTGTGTTGAGGCGGCTTACATCACTACTGGTAGCAACTCTCATTTGGTACACCTGCACTGAGACTTTTTTCTACATTGAAGAAGTTACAGGTTCATGTAAAGAGCCAGAAAACATGCAAGGCACCCTTGGTGGTGACATTACCACAAAGGCGGCATGCAGGGAGGCTGGATTCATCTGGGATGGATTTGACATATCTGGACACTCCTTCATCTTGACTTACTCTTCTCTTGTGATTGTGGAGGAAATGGTGCCCATGTTACACATAACTGATGTTAGCAGAAACGCTCCCCTTGATTATCTTTATATAGCACTTAATGCGATTGTAGTCATCTGGGTATGGATGTTCGGATGCACTTCTGTGTATTTCCATGATATTATCGACAAGATTCTAGGGACCTTGTGTGGGATATTAGGTTGGTACGTGACCTACGTTGTTTGGTACCCATTTCCTATTTCTCCAGGTCTTCCTCCACAGCAGAAACAACATGCTTAGTGTGAGAAATAAATAGAACAAGAGCACTACAACAAGCTTCACATATCTGCACTGTTTATGTTATGTGAGATCTATGATGGGTTAGCCATCCATGTGGAGCAGAAGGCAGCTGGTGTTCCCAAAATGACAATCTGTAATCTGAGAAGTCACATCTGAACCTTATTGTTGCCTTCAAAAGTTGTGTGGCTTTATACAAAGCTGGAATAGAACACCTGACAGTAAATGTAGATTATACATTAGTCTGCTGCTAACCTTGCCTCCTGTAATCAATCTGCAATCTTCATCTGAGCTGCCTTTTTTAACAGTAAAGACTTTGTCCCTTGAAATTAATATTTTTAACAATTTTGTGTTAATTAATTTTTTTGTTTCGTTTTTGGAAGCCAGAGAGTTGCTTCAGAATGCGTTTGTTATATACTTGCATTGTGTTTTAATAGGACCATTTCATGTGTTCTGCTTGAAGGCCAAACTGTTCATTCGTGTGCCACTGTTAGATTCGTTATTTGCAGTTGTTGTCATTCCTCATATGAATGTCAAAAGTCTGATCAGTTTACAAGATGATAGATGTGTTCTTGAAACCTAAAACGATTTCAAATGTACTGTTTTGGAATAACACTATCTGGGGACTGGATTTGTTGTTTAAGTGATACTTTTACATTAAGGGTTCCTTAAGTCATTTCGGAAAGGTCGTATTTACGTACAATGTCGTAAATACGAGTGGGAAGCTCGGGATTTGTCCCGAGCTTTACCAGTTGGGGGCGTGTCTGAGAAACGTGGTGGAATTTGTGGAATGTTATTTTAGTGACATTGTCAGTCAGTTTTATTTATTTACAACAAAATAAGCTAACTGTCTGCACAAAATATAATCGCATTTGAATATAACAATAATATAGGCTTAATATTAAAACGAGTTTTTAATTAATTGACTTCATCGATTAATTAAAAACATTGAACTGTATAATAAACCTGAAGCACATTCATTGTGTTTTATTTTAGAAAAAGAGTTTTAAAACCTAGATGTATTTTGTGTAGGCCTAGTTGTGACTTGAAAGCACCACGTCGTAAACACGACTTCCCAACTCGTAGGCTTGCGAACTTCCCAGGAAGACTTGAATGTACTATTTATCTGGTTATAACTATCTTTTGCATGTTTGAGGAACATTGAAAATTAGATGTAAATTTTCAAACATTCTAACATACAAATGATGGAACACTGGTTTATGAGGGCACATCCATTTGTCATCATCAATTAAAATATATTGGTGATTATCATTGTAATAATGTGTGTTGTAATAGGCTACATCAGTATTTCAAAGAAAGCAAGCGCAGACATGTCATTGAACTACCCATTTCAACTGAGGTGTATTTTTATTATTTAATTCATTATGATGCTTGAATGAATAAATGTCTTTGAATTGAGGATTCTAGTAAACGTTTTGATTTTGTCGTGCATTTTATTTCTTATTGTTTCCTACATTCCTCTTAGACTTCTCTCTGTTTTGGGTGGTGTGGGAAAATTCTGGATTTCTCTGGACAAATGTTGCGGGATTGATGCACACACAGTTTAATGCACGTCATGGGGAAAATGATGACCCCTTTTCTGCCAGCATGATTGGTACAGTCCAAGTCTCAGTCAATGGTGTTTTGAAACCTGGATGGTGCTAGAATGTGCCTTTTCGAGTGAGGGAGGGGAGGGGGCTGTGGTCATAGAAATGCGGTTTATTCAGTACAGCATCGTCACTATCTGCGTGCAGCATCCCAGACAGGTGCAGAGAATACAGGCTAAAGCTCTAAAGAGACACTAAGACTTTTTTAAGTAAGCCAAATAAGATTCAAAGCTGTGACCATGACCCAGGGAAAGGTAAGCATTTTATTCTTTACCATTTTACCAGTTATTGCTGACTATTCACCAAAAGCAAGGAATTCTATTTTTTTTTTGTTTTTTTTTTTGGGTCTGCGATTTCGCAATGGTCTGGATGACTGACATTTTTTTTCATGTGCTAGTTTTTCTGCCCTGTTCTGGTTTTGTCTCAGTTTAAATGATGGTCCAGTGACGCTGAAAATTAAGCCTTTGTCATGTTTTGGATTTGTGCCTTATACTTTTAAAATACATTTTTATATTTTTGCTTTAGGAACGCCTTTTCATTTCTGAAACCCTGCTGTTTTATCATATATCACAGTGTTTTACAACTGCGCATGAACAAGATAAAGGTAGAATTAAAAAATAATGTTTGCAAGACATTTATTTCCATGTGTTCTTTTCCCGATTGAACATATATCTGATTATACTTGAATTTCTATAGTTTCAACTATGTTTTTAATTTTCTGTAAACAAGTTTTTTCTTCAGTTGCCATTAAGGAGGAAAGCGTCTTTTTAAGGTGTCTCGTGATGCCAAGTAAACTCTCCTATTACAGTGAATCAGTCATCGATAAATAATGTCTGAATACATTTCTCGGTCTCTCCATTCTCAGTTACTATAGCGCATACTATTGGATGGCATTACTGTATGTGCAATTATTTACCAATGTATGCAGCCATAATGATTAAAGTATTGCCCTGACAGATGAGTAATACATGGATGAATACCTAGTTCTGTAACAAATACCTACTTGTCTATCTATCTATATATATATTTTTAAGGAAAACCAACATATTGTTGTTGCGTGCATACAGAATAACAAATAAAGTTTAATATGTTTTCAGCTTTCAGTAACAAACAAGTCAGACAATGGCGCTGATGCTCAGCCTGTGGCCTCAGCTCCTCCAAGTTACCATGAAGCAACTACTGGTAATATTTCTTTTCTTCCTTTAGTAAATTTCCTGTTTAAACTGATCTGCACTAATAATTAGATTAATTCAGTCAATGCAATTGCATTTCGGTAACTATGCACTACTATACTTTGGGGACACCAATGGCATGGGTACCACTTCAACACCCATGACAGTCACTGTGGATGTTTTCAAGAATACCTGTGAGAAACAAGATGTTTAATATATGCTTTGGTGTTGAAAGGTGGCAGTCCTTGTTATAGTGGAGCTTATCCCGAAGATGGTGAGATGCTCACAGAATTCAGCTGGGATGACCGAAAGATCAGGAGAATATTTATCCGCAAGGTAACATTGTCTTCTGTTTAGTGATTCTCATCTGCTGTGGACCATATGAAGTGAATTAATGTAACAATATTTCCTGTAGGTGTACAGCATCCTGATGCTCCAGCTCTCTGTCACATTTTCCTTTGTGGCTCTTTTTGTTTTCTGGTGAGTGTGTGTGCTAAAACTTTCATACTGCATTGTTCTTTTTTTTAAGCTTGATTCACAAACATGTCTTGTCTATCTTGTAGTAAACCCGTGAAAGATTACGTTCAGACCAACCCTGGCTGGTACTGGGCATCATAGTAAGTAAAAATCATTACTTTCAAGTTGATGTTTTAAAATGTACAGTAAATCTTAAAATTCTGTTGGTGTCTAGACAGTTCAGTGCTAGTGTAAGGTACTATTTAAATGTGTGTTTTATGTGTTTGTGATGTATACTGTCTTAATTGTCTTTTTTTTTTCTCTCAATAGTGCAGTGTTTTTTGTCACATATCTGACCCTGTCCTGCTGCCGTGGACCCAGGTGAGTGTATTTGTAGTCTATAGATAGATGGATATTATTCATGCAAAATAAAATATTTCATATTTAATGAATAATTTCCATTCAACATTTTTTTAATTTACAGGAGGCAGTTCCCATGGAATCTGATTCTGCTCATGATCTTTGTGAGTATTAAAACAACCAGAACAACTGTACTAACCAGTCTTTGGTCATTATATCTACTAGTCAGTGCAAGTGCTGGACTAGAAGTACCAGTACTGCTCAAGAACAAGCCTGTTGTCACATTTAAAAGAAGGTGTTCCCCTATTTAAACATGTAATCTCTTCTCTCCTACTCTAGACTCTGTCTCTTTCTTACATGACAGGAATGCTGTCCAGGTACAGTCTCAAGTTATAAGTATATCATATCTTTTTTGCTGCCTGCATTCATGGTTGCATATTCATATTTACTTGTACAATATGTCATCACTGCTTGTATGTCATAAGATTAATTAAGGTGAAATCTTTGTGCATGAAGGTGAAATCTTTTATTGGTTTATTTCTGATTAAAATCTCCCCTTTTGGCTCTATATCTCTAGCTACTACAATACTAAATCTGTCATCATCTGCCTGGGTATTACTGTCTTGGTCTGTCTTGCTATTACCATCTTTAGCTTCCAAACTAAGGTTAGTATTTTTGAAGCAACAAATATTTCCATTTTAACTGTAATCTGGATTGTATTTATTTAGATCAAACAAATTTTTGTGATTTTACAGATTGATATTACTTCATACCAAGGTGTGCTGGTAGTCTTTTGTACAGTAGTGTTTATTTGTGGAATTGTCCTGGCATTCATCCTGCCCTTTGGATATGTGAGTACCGATGATCGATTGATTTTGTAGACTTTAATATTCACCGAAACGAGAATGTACTTTGACAAATGCTTCTCTCTCCTTTAGGTTCCATGGTTGCACGCTGTGTATGCTGTCTTGGGAGCAATACTGTTTTGCATGGTACATAATTATACATTTATTTCAATATTAAATGTTAATTTATTTATTTATTGGTGCGTAGCCATGTAAAAAGCATGATAATGTACAGTCAGCATATCATTATTGCAAAATAAACCAGACCGCACGCAGCATTATCTCTGTTGTTTGTTGCTATTTATTGTCATTAATCATTTTCATCCTTTTGTCTTTTAGTTCCTGGCATTTGACACACAGATGCTGATGGGAAGCAAGCGATACACCATAAGTCCTGAAGAATACATCTTTGCCACCCTCAGCATATATCTGGACATTGTTTACATCTTCTCTTTCTTTCTCCAGTTGTTTGGTACTCCTGAACGGCAGTGAAAGTGCTATTTAACCTGCTGTTTGAGTGTCTTTTGTCCCTCTGGTCTGACTGATCCTATCTTCTCAAGCATGATGTGGATCTTCAGTGCACGTTGTTGTGTTTCCGGTAACACTTTTCAATAAGGTTCATTAGTTAAAAGTAGTTCACTAACTTAGTTGACATAAACTAAGAATGAATAAACTTCTATAGCATTTATTAATCTAAGTTAATATTCATTTCAACATTTACTAATACATTACTAAAATCAAAGGTTGTATTTGTTAACATTAGTTAATACACTGTGAACTAGCATTAAACAATGAACAGCTGTTTTTTTATTAACTGACATTAACAAAGATGAATAAATACTGTAGCAAATGTATTGCTCATTGTTAGTTAATACATTACCTAATGTTAACTGATGAACCTATTTGTAGTGTTTCCGTGTCCCCTCTCCTCAGCTTTTACCATGTGCCATGTGTTTATCCTGTAGCAGAAAGGATATACATAATATATGTAGTGTACACTGGTAAAACTTTAACAACATCCATTTAGTTTTACACATGGTGCCATAGGAAACAAAATTCAACATATTAAATGCATTGGTGTTAACATTTGTGAAACGTATATGACGTCATTAGCTGTGAAAGTGCATGAAATATTCATTATATGAGCACAAGCAGCATATCACATTGAGGTTAAATTGTGTAATTATCCATCTATTCCCTCTTTGTGTCTGACTCAAAAATTTCCTAGTGTGATATCACAGCATGAGAACATTTCAACAAATCATTCCGAGAAACTATATGGAGGTGAATATTTAACAAGGTTTTTGAATGGCCGGCTAGATTTGAAGAATGCACGTACGAAATGAATCAAATGATTTCTGATTTAGTAAAAAATAAATAATCAGTGTTTCTATTTAAATTCACTTTTATATTTTCATGTCAGAAATTTTCCATTGGGATTTTTTCACTGCCATTTTAAAGTCAATGACTTGACTCAGATATGCTTTGTTGAGCATTATTTATTGTGTTTAGACTATGTCTTGTAAATTATAATTCATCATTACACAGAATTTTAATGTATTATCATAGAAAATATCTATTTTTGAAGAAAATGTGGATGTGTACATAGCTTCAGAGTGTTCACAAAAAGAGTGCAAAATCACTGTTGCTGGGTTCAACAGAATGCAGTTCTACATATAATTTTTCCTGTTTGTGGTCTTTACGGTAGAGACAGTGACTTGTATATTTTTATCAAATATATTGAATATGGAGCCAATAAATGACAATGTATGTTTCAGTTGCAAATAACAAAAAGAAAAGCTTTATCAGAGTAAATTATGCAAAAGTTTCTGAAAAATAAAATTCCAAATCCCTCCTATTTGCGTGTTGTTATCATTAATAATAGAGATAAACACAATGCTTTCTTGTTATAAAATGAACAAGCTTACATATCTCATATTGTGAGGGGTCTTGAAATCTCATTCACATCACATTTTAAAAGACTCAGCTCGGTGAATGATTCAATGACTCGCTCATAAAACACAAACAAACGACTCATTTATCGCCACCTACTGGCATAACGATGTAACCTGAAGAAAGAGTCACTGACTGAATAATTAAATAACTCAAAAGATTGGAGTCACTGAGTAAAACAATAACTCTATAAAGGTGTTTTTGAGGTAAAAGCTTGTGAGACACTTTGCACTTGATCCAACCATTCCTCTTTCAAAACACTGCGCACTGATGACGCTCTTCCGCTCCGCTCGTCCAATGGAAAAGCTCGATTTTAACATGTGAGCTTCGGCCATGTTCTTCTTTTAAATAAGGAAGAAGCGGGAGGCGTTAAAGATAACTTAGTGTAACGTTACTCAATATCTCATTCACAGTATCTCTTACGGTTTCTGAGAAATTCGAGTTAGTTAGGAAAAACTACCCACAGCAGATACTAATACGCGGACAACTCGTTGGAGCTCGCTTAACCACAGATATAATTATTGCTGGCTGGAATCTCACGCGTTAGCAGTTGGTTAGCTGGTTGGGCTAACGTTCAGTGGTGTGGGGTTATCTGGGCTGGTTTAAGTTATTCGTGCTCAAGTGAAGGATTCAGCTAACGTACTTTTAATCTAACAAAGCTGGTTAGCAGTGGCATGCGGATGAAGGGCAGGGGGAGCCCGCGTTTGGGACTGCGCTGACAGCCCCGAGGACTTATTCCGCTAAAATAAAGGCTTTCAGGATTTCATCATGTTTAATAAGTTCTACGAATGGATCGGAACCGGAATCGCTAGTCTGCGAAACGGAGCTCCAGCTGGTGCTGTTCATGCCGGTTCCGTGAGATTGGATCAGGATGGGACATTACGGAGAAAAAGACCCATAGACAGGTAAAAATGATGTTCTACGAATTGTAAGATATTTGCTTTCGTGTGCAAGAAGAATTGTGCTTTTAATTATCTTTTGGTCCTACGCTAAAATTATAGGTTTTAAATGTTTGTGTTTAGTCATAAGTTAGATTGTTTTGGTTCGGTCATTAAAGCGCCAACTGTTCTGAAAGGATGACGTCAGAAACGCGTGCGCTTCTCAAGCACCTGCAAAATTATTTTTCTTTTTTTCTTCCTCTTTTGTAATGTAACTGTTACAGATTTTCGATGTATTCATATAACGTTACTTGTATAACGTCAATAAAATTCGCAACTTTATAATGTTAATATTATAGTTAATATTACGAGTAGAATTTTGTAGGCTATATTTAATTTTAGTTAATTCATGCTTGTAATTTATTTTTGTATACATATTTATAATTACATATAATTTTAATAGGTATTACATATTTAAATACTTTGTTACATATGTCTCAATTATTTCTATATAGTTTGGATGATGGAGATGCAGTTGACCAAGAGGAGGAGAGGGTGGTGAAGAAATTCAGAATGGGTAACTAAAGTAACACTATTCTGAGTACATGATTAAAAACTGAGTTACGTCAATTCAGTAACTTTTTTTGTGCTTGTTTTTAGGAGACTTTATGGATACGGTGAAAAATGCAGCCGAGGGAGTGAAGACCCATGGTTCGAGTGTTGCAGGTTGGGTGAAGAACAGTGTCAGACCTAACCCTGGGAACATGTTGCCAGCATCACCGGGTCCACCTCAAGCAGGAATATCATCAGAGCCTGCAGCCAATTCTACTGCATCAGCATCTATGTGGGTGGAAAACAAGGTACTCATTTACCCAAGATCTGTTTAGTTTGCATTTGTGATGTCCTTGAGAACAGGTATAACAGAAGAGCAACAGCGGTTGTGCTGTTTAATGCATTTTATCTTTACTATGTATTTTAATGTTTTCTCTTCTGTTTTCTCCTTAAAGTTTGTGGATCAGTCATGTGATATACTTGAGGCTCCATCATCCAACACATTTGTGGCTCCATCTAGTTCAGTTGAGTGGAAGACTGTCACAAAATCTGGTAAGAACAAAACATTTTCTCTTTGTTTCTGTTGTTAGGTAGTTATTTTTCTTACTGCAGATTACATATACTGATGTATACAATCTTTTTTTGTTTTGACAGACTCATTAAGGATGGAACAATCAGTAACCATATCAAAAATAAGCAGAAGACAAGTTTGTATTGACCATCCACCCCACGAGACACACAAAGCTAACGGTCACTCGGTTAATTTACCTGCTGCCTCCACGCCAAAACCATCCCCCTCTCCCCGCTTGGGCAGGTCCCTGTACCATCGACCACACAGGTCAATATTCTTGTTAGAAATAATCATAATTAAATAATACTGTATGTTTTGTTGTGATAACTATTATTGTTCTAGTTTGAAACAAGTGTAATAAATGCAAGGTTATGACTTTATTTTTGTTGTAGCTTGCTGTCATCTGTGGAGACCAGTTCAGGAAAAGCCACTTATACCAGCCTGTATGAGAAGACCTTTCCCATTCGAGTGGTTCAGAGTCCTTCACATGGCAGCTCAAACCGTCACCTCCGGACCAGAGTCCGCTGTACAGCACAAGAGGTTAGAAAATCATTATACTGGTTTGTTTAATAAACTAAATATTTCATAAGCATAAAATATTGTTATAATTTCTTCATTAGCCTTAGGGCTCTGCACGGTTGATCAGAATAAAACAATTTGTGGTATGATTTTTTTCTATGTGTTTTATTTACTTTTTTCCTTCCAAATTGGCAGCATTAATTAGACTTTGCTTTCACTGTTTTTATCTGTTTTTTTAGTCTGTGCGTGAGGAGGAAAAGGAGGTTTACAGGCAGCTCTTAGCCATGGTGTCCAGTGGCCAGTCGACCTTCCTTCATGATGGAAGTTCTCACTCCAGCATTCGTTCACATCGAGATTTGTAAGTATCTTTGTCAAATAATTGTACAAAGGGTTTTTTTATGTCAGTGTCTAAACCTGATCTGCTTAAATGGTTAGTTCACCCAAAAGTACAAATTCTGCTATCAGTTACCCACTTTTAGAACACAAATAAAGGTCTTTAATATCCTTTTTGTCCATCCATTGAAAGTGCATGCAACCGAATCGATCACTCATTAAAAAGTTTGACTTTGTAAAAGAAATCCAAATGAATCGAGCGAATCCTTAAGTCTTCGAGTCGTTTTATATGATAAACAGGTTTAATTTAGGCAGGTTTAATTGAGCTCATCAAATTTGGTAAACACTGAAGTTCAATCGTGGGTGCTTGGTTTATGCAAGAACAAACCTCAATGGTTCTTTTGGAAGCTCAAACATGCTTGCTTGGCATGCGAGAACAAACCTTATTGGTTGTTGTCACTAATTAAGAAAGCATGTTTTATCATGCATTTTACCATATAAAGGGCACGATTCAAATGGATACATTTTACAATGTCTTTTTGAACATTTTGAAGCTTCAAAGTTTTGGTGGACTTTTAATTGAGGGATAGATATTTTCAAAGATAAATGAAACCTTTATGGGTTTGGAATGGGTGAGTAAATGATTTTCATTTTTGGACAAACTATTCCTTTAATATTAGTTTCAAATGGGTTCTTTCGCTTATGGTGAAACATTTGGTCTTGTTTCAGCTCCAGCTTCCTGTCATCCAGTCGAAGTTTTCTTCAATGTGCCTCTCCGGCAGGCTCCGGTGCTGGTGTTTCATCCTACGGGTTATCCAGTATGCCTCCCAGCCCCCAGCCTGGGTCCAGTCAGGCTTCCAGTGCCCTGCCCAGTCCTGGTGCAGCCTCCAGCATTCCAGAGCCTCAGCAATGGGCCCATGACCTTGAGCCCAGCACTAAAAGACCAGCTGTTCCCTCAGCTCCATCACCAGCTGCCCTTCAGGATACCTCCTCTCAGGACACACAGTCATCAGGTGAGTCCCATTTCATTCTTTTTCATGTTTGTAATGTAATCCTGGCTTAAAGGTTAGCTTAATGTGTTGTTTCACTTTCTTTAGCTTACGATGGAGATTCAGTCATTTTTGTAAAGGAGCAACAGGGCAAGAAGCCTGAGAGCTCGAGGTAAGAGAACATTTTGAGTTTACCTTTTGATCTCCTTTTGTTTTTTTTCTTTACATAAACCCTTCCTACTCTTTCTAGTGTGCCGTGCTTCCAGGCTGAGCTGTGGATCAAAGAACTGTGAGTACTTGTCATCTTTTATCTAATATGTTCAAGTCTCTTTGCTTTAGTTTGTTGGAAGTAAATAGCTTCTGATATCAGCCATCTTTGGGTTTATTTTCAGGACTAGTCTCTATGACTCTCGAGCTCGGGAACGACGGAGGTTGATTGAAGAGCAGGAAGCTCTGGCCTCTCAGCTCCTGCGACAGGTGAGTCTGTTTCCCTTCAGTTTACACCTGCATTTTATGACAAGCCCACTCATGCTTTCATTTGTATAATCAGCGTCTCTCTGGAGAGGGCCGAGCCATCCCAGCGAGTGTTGAGCTGAAGGTTCGAGTCCCTCTAGAGAAGGAGGTTCCTGTTGCAGCAGTTATCAAAGAGCCTCAGCCTATTAAAGAGGAGCAGGAATTCCCAGAGTTAACAGAGGTAAGTGCTCCTAATGGGATAGTTGAACATTTTTATAATTTATTCACCCTTATGTCATTTCAAACCTGTATAACTAAGGGGGTTTCACTCTGGCCACTCAAATCTATCTATCAGTATTATATTTCTAGGAATTTTTCCATAATTTGATGGACATTTGCATGTAATATTTTTTTTTTTTTTTGTCAACATTTTTTTGTAACAGTGTTTTAAATAAAAACACCATAGTGTGCCATAGTTCTATGCCATAGTTCCAGTGCAACCTCGCACAACCTGCTACAGGTAGTCGTACCCCTGTGCGCGCCCAGGTCTGCGTGAAAACTTTCACATTAGCAATTTTTCATGCAAAACATACTCGGGTTTGAACTAAACTGCCAGTGTGAAAGACCCTTACTATCTACTGCAGAACCCAAATGTAGATATTGTGAAGGATGTCTGTAACCAAACCGTTTTTGTTAGCAATGGCTTCCATTGTATGGGCAAAACATTTTTTGTATTTTTTCAGATTCTCCTCTTATGTTATACAGAAGTCCTATAGGTTTGAAATGATAACAGCATTTTCAATGTTTGGGTGAAACATTGGGTGCTTTCCCTTCAAGGTCATCAGTTTCTGTTGAAATGACTTGTCCAAGGTCCGAGACTATTAGGCGTTTGTCTTTCTCCAAAATGTTATTCTGCATGATTTTAAATGTTCCAAAGATAAACTTGTTTTGGTATTAGAGCAGTGTCTTGATCTTGTGCACAATGTTCACATTGTCAGCGTCACACATTTGCATGCAATTTGGTTAGTGCTGTAGTAAATATTACATAGAATTTAAAAGACTTTTTCATATTTTTTTAAACTGGCTATCCGTAGTTAGCCAGAGTTCAAAATTATTTTTTCTTTGTGTAATTTATAATTATTATGCAATAATAATAGCTATATTCAATTTTTCATAATTCTAAAACTTTGTCAGATGATTCTGTGTGATTAATCTCAGATGTTTGATCATGACAGTTTATCAGTTTTTTTTAACTGACTAATAATCAAAGTTTGAGGCTGTAATGTTATTTAAATCATCTGACTTGAAATGCATTACATCAGAGATTCCTGAACTTTTTTGTTTACAAAAGTATTTAGTACGGTACCCACTGAGATTAATATTTATTAGTTAATATTTCAATAAGTTAACATCACATTCTCATGTTTACGTTATCTGATGTCAGGTAATGGTCAGATTAAAATGGTTAATCTTTCTCATTTGGTTTGACTTATTTATTTATTTTAGTATGTGTTCTATTTTTTTTTTTTTTTTGAAAAATTTTTTTTTTGAATTTTTTTTTTTTCTTTCAACTCACAACTCAACTTACTGCTTTTCATCAACTCACAAACCCTATTTTGGGAAAGTGTGCAGTGCAGGAATGTTCTTGAGTGGTGTGTTTCCTGCTTGTGATGTTCACAGGACATGGAGAAGGAGGTTAGCAGAGCTCTGAGAGGCGGCAGTCAAGATGAGGTTCTCAGCGAGGGCTTCCGCCTCACCATCACCAGGAAGGATCTGCAGACCCTCAACCACCTCAACTGGCTCAATGATGAGGTCAGAGCTTTACTACATCTTTCAGGTTTCTGTACAAGTCTAGTAGTAAATTCCAGTAGTATTTTAAAATGGATTCTGAAAAGTCTTTACGTAATTATCAAAACCTATGAGTTTTTGAGTGTCTGAAAATGTCTCAAGATTTGTGCCTAATATATTTTCTCCTTTTCAGGTTATTAATTTCTACATGAACATGCTTGTGGAGCGCAGTAAACAGCCCGACCTGCCCTCCGCGTACACCTTCAACACCTTTTTCTATCCCAAGCTGCGTAGCTCCGGTTACTCTGCTGTCCGCCGCTGGACTAAGAAAGTGGACATCTTTTCTGTAGACATCATTCTGGTGCCTGTCCACCTGGGGGTACACTGGTGCTTGTCTGTAAGTAGCTAACCAGCACCAGGGTCACACTGAGGACTTGAGCATGGAAGATGCATTGCATTTGGACTGATTTCTTTCCTGACATTGACTAGTTTATCAGAATAGTATTGTAATACATTTCAATGAGTTTAAAGCGGCCCTATTATGCCCTTTTGTGAAGTCTTGATTTTTTTTGTTGTGTATGTACTTACATACAAAGTTATACACCATTTAACCCGCTAGATTTAAATAGCCAGTAACAGCCACCGCTAAAACTACTTGCTTGAAGAAAAAAGAAAGAAAGAAAACTTCCAAAAAAGAAATATCTGAATTGTGGACAAAGTGCAAGAAGTGCTCTTTGGTCACTGAGAAGCGAATAAACTATAACGGTCAGACTATAATCCCACACACTTTGAAGCGGTACTAACTGCAGTGGAAAAGCAAACCGAGCTAAAGCGAACCGAGCCGTGCCATGATGAGCCGAGTCGTATCACTCAGTGGGAAAGCGAAGAGAGTCGAACCAACAGTGGAAAAGCGCAATTAGGTTCTGGAAGCTGTTCTTGTAAAATGTGTAGCACACATTGTGATTTTAGTTTTCAGGAACAGTGTTTAAAATAAATTCTAACCATCAAGTTTGTCAGCCTTTGGAAGGTCAGACAATGAGTTTTGGAAACAGGATGTAAAAAACCGTGTCTCTGACACATTCTTCTCTAATGCAGCTCAGCCAGGCCTCGTCCCCTTTTCGCCTATTCTGTCGGTGGAGACTATTTAAATGTGTTACATTGTGACTTCATAAAATCACGAAAAAACACTTTGTAGCCGAAACGAGTCGTTCGTTGTAGTTCTTGGAAAGTGGATTCTGTTAAACAAAATATCTCCCTTTGGAGTGGACTTTGAGCTTTGTAACCTTGATCTTTTTTTATGCTCGAACAGCAACATTACACACTAAAAAGTTGAAAAAGCATAGTGGGACCCCTTTTAATATATGAACTGACTATTTACTGTGAAGTCTTTTGGGATTGTTTTTAATTGTTCTCATTTCTTCCTTTTTAATAGGTGGTGGACCTTCGTAAGAAGAGCATCACTTACTTTGATTCCATGGGAGGAAACAATGACGAAGCCTGCAGGATTTTATTGTGAGTGCTGCCTGAGGATTAGATGATGAAACAGGACTGCAAGAAGTCTCATTTCTAAATAAATCCCATTAAGAAAATAAACAATGAATTATGCATGTCTAGACACTGTCAAAGGCGTGTTTAACTGTGCCTCTGTATTTCAGAAAATATCTGAAACAAGAAAGTGAAGACAAGAAAGGGCAGAACTTGGATACCTCAGAATGGACTCTAAAGAGTAAAAGGCGCAATGTGAGTTTCAGAACATCAACGTAATTTAGGGCTTCTATTGTTTAAAATTGACGCAAAAAAACATATACGATCGTCTGAAAGATGTATTTCACTGAATGCTCAGGAGATCCCTCAGCAAATGAATGGAAGTGACTGCGGAATGTTCACATGCAAATATGCTGAATACATCACCAAAGACCGACCAATCACATTCACACAGGTGAGCATAATTTGCATAGAGTTCTAAATATGTTATTGGTCGGTCACACGTGTATATTGACATTTCGTTCTTTTTTTTTAAACAGAAACACATGCCCTATTTCAGAAGACGAATGGTATGGGAGATCCTGAAACAGAAACTCTTGTGATTGGACACTATTTGTGTTTGTGTGTGTGTACAGAACATTATTTTGATGTGTCCTATGGATATGAGGGCACCTGTGCACTTCAGGAACCCCGAGACAAATATGGGATGCCCTCAATCACTGCTCTTTCTATGCTGTCTAAACGAAACAAGGGAAATCCTCATGCACCTAAAGGACACAGTCTCAGCCTTCAAGAGTCAGGGCAGTGGATTTTTATAGTTCCTATAACTTGACATACTTTTGCTTAGCCAGCTAATGTTGTTTGACTCTGGAAGGATGTTATTTTCATATTTTCAATATTTTTCTTGTTCTACCAGTTACTGTCAATAATAAGGCCTGTCTTTAGATGAATTCAAATGATTTGTTTCTGTTATTTGGCAGAGAGTGTGCTTGATCTCAAATCACCTGAAGTCAAAAAGTTTTAAGCTGATATCTTTTCACTCTAGTACTAGTAAAACAGCTGGAAATGACAATCACAGACTCACTCAGTGGTTTTGTAATAATTTTACAGCAGTTTACTTAAAATTTGTGACATTTGATACCTGTTTTATATAGAAACTTGAGGTATTTAACTGTTAAGTTCATTTTATTTTAAATAAGCAACTAAGACTCAGTTGGCTTTATGCACAGCTGCACTACTGCCAGCGCCTTTGTTTGCTGTCTGCCATATTTGGACAAACTGATTAATCCAGGTGTGACTCAGGCACACCTGGATTAATCAATTAGGAAACAAAGGAGCTGGTAGTGTAGCTGTGCATAAAGCCCATTAGAGGTCTTAAGGTTGTATTTTTTATTTTTTTTTCTAGGGGTGATGAAATGCGTTTGACTTCAGTATGGTTTGAGATTGAGTTCTGTCATCACAGGCTTAAGTTTATTTGTATCAGTATTTGCTCTTTGATTATTTGAAGAGTCTTGACATTTTTGGTCATCTCATAGACAGACTGAGTTTAACCCAGTTGCACCATCTTTTTCTGTTCTTATTTGACATTACTCAGTTCTTTTGTGTAAGAGAAAACTATTTTTTCCAACTGTTTCTAAAAAAAAGTCTGCAGGATATTGACAAATATTGTATATACAGTGGCTATGGTAAATTTGAAGACATATTTAATACTCATTTTGTACCTTTTATTATCTGTTTTTGTACGTGGAACAGATCTTAACAGAAATAAATTCCTGAGGTTATGTGTGTATCAGATGACAATTGAAGTAATTTCAAATGAATTCTTGATTTTGTGAATCAAAGAAATTCCTGTTTTATGTGCTTCAGACATGAAATTTTACTTGACCACCAACAAAGCAAAAAAATATTAAAGATGATAAAACAGGGTTGGGTATCTACAAATGTCCTGTTTAATTTCTGATTCATTCGCTGGTGTATTTCAGTTATTTTTACCTCACAATGGCTTTGGACTGACCCAGGTGAGGAGAGTGAAAAAACAAACAAACACGCAAATCGACATGAGGTTGAAAATTTGATCATTCTTAAGCTCAAACGTGTCCACAGTTGTATATCTATGAATTTGGGAATTGTATTTTGGGAATATAATTTTATTGTGCGCACGTGAATTGCCTTTAAAAAGCTCTTTTTTTTCCCCGGCGCACATTATTTTTTTTAATGCACATGAATTAGCCTTTAGGTTTCCTGAAATTGGCTACCCATGTGTGGCAGCATTTTTTTTTTTTTTTTTGTGTGTGAAATATTAATGAGACTGATCTGGATCAATTGAAAAGCGAACAATATTAAACAACATGGCTGAGTTGTGGGACCTTAATTGGTGTCATTAAAGGGTAACTAAACCCTAAAACAATTTTTTTAGTTAATGATCTGTAATATTGTGGCTTTATTAATGCTGTTCATTGATTCAAGTAATTTTTTTGACATTTGGGTTTAAAGTGTTTTAATTCTACAATATATGGTGTAAAAACGTCTGAGTGTTGCTCTCTTCAGGTTGAACGGTGGCTACTGCAGTTGAATTTTTCTATTGGAAGTTGTGGTACTCTGTGATGTCAGAGAGTACCAGCTACCAGGGGCTTTTGCACCGCATAGTTTAAAGCACTTATCATTTATTATGTCTATGGTTCAAATAACTACTGGCGAAAGTACCCAGATTTTGGCGCCCTCGCACCGTAGGAACTAGAAACTGTAGTTCTAAGAACTCTTTTGATTAACTAATTTAGCTTCACTGCACTTTATGTGTATATAGTTATATCAAATAACATATTAGGCAGGAGACAGATCGCGGATGCAGGATGCGACCACTGTGAGCTCACTAGGCTCTTGCCATAGACTGTAAAAAAAAAAAAAAAAAAAAAAGACGACGCCCCTTTGCTATTTTCTTTTCAATCAGAGAGAACCTAATAGTCTAATAGAAGGGCTCTGAGAGAACTGAAGCCGCCAGTCTCTCGATAAAGCGCTGACATCTTGGAACTTGAGTCTGCGCACTTGCGCTTTCGGGACCAGACATGCGCAGTCGTGAGCAGGAAGTAAAGCGCAAGCACACGCCCCGCACTTGGCCTCTGTCTGCTCCGTCCGTTCCTCTGCAATGATGTCTGCTGATCGCAGAACCTCGTTAAAATAAGGTAAATACAACTACTAACCACATAATCAACATTATGGTGCTTCAGTGATTACCTCGCACAGAGAACCTGTTATATTAATTAAGTTATTTAGTGTTAACTATTAACAGAGTAAGGACTTTGCTATTAATCACAGCTGTCAATCATGATGTCAGAGCACCGTTTTATAGCATCACATAACTAACTAAAAACAAACTTATTTTAAAAACAAACACTTGAAATTACATAAACGTGATCTAAACTACAATAAATGACAGAAACTATCTTTGGAAAAGGGATATGTGAAGTGTAATTGAATTGTTTAGTTGGTCTCGCGTTCTGTTGAATAACATGTGGAGGCGGTGTTTATGACCTTTACTAGGACCGGCCACTGGGGGGCGATCAAGACGCTTTGGTGTCACTTTTGAGGGCTTGTGTGCCATGCTTGTGTGCGGCACGCTTGGCTCTGGCATAGACTCTATGCATAGATGTCTATGGAATCTATGGGCATAGACAGTAAACTGGCCTTCTCTGCGCCATTATAAAGGTCCGCCGCGAACTCACAAGCTTCTTTTTCCTACTGGCGGTGCGAATGCAACCAGAAAATGTTCCTAGGTGAACTATACAGTTCTCGGGTCATGAAAATGATACTTTCTGCCATATTGAGACGTCTATCCGCACATTCAAAATACAAAATCTTCACACCCGTACTTACGTCAAAAATGAATATAGGCTATGCCTGGTTTCTTTTATGCAAATATATTATAGTATTACATTTGATTTCATACATCACTGAACTATTGCCATGCTCAGCGAATTTAAATGTACATTTCAGCATCTTGGATTTATGTTCACACAGAGCAAAACACAATCACTATTTCAGTCTCAGAATCTTGTAGGCCTACTTCTGAAGGAAACAAACTGAGGGTGTGATCCACTAATAAGGGAAGAACTCTCTTGGTTTTCATTATATTGCGATTTTATAGCTCAGGGGACACAGCCCAAAGAACACACTCCTCACTCACCAAGGCAAGAAAAATTAATTTACAGGCCTACATTACAGAGTTGGTGGAGCACTCTTTACAATGCGTAAAAGAACAGACATAACCAATATGTATGAAGAGGCAAGACAGAACCATTGACATGAAAACAAAGCCATAAAAAGTTTATCATCCAAATAGCTTCTCTTTGAAATTTTCTTTAAAAAATGTTTCTTCAAATACAAAAATAAATCTCAACATTTAAACAGAGCATAACCTAACTTACAAGATAAAGCAGCATTTTGGAAGGAAAAAAAGGACTTTTTTTTGTGAGGGGATATGAGGTCTTGGTTTCAGAATTCAGTCTATAGTCTTACTTGCTTGAAACAGAGAGTGCATTTACGACACTCTTCGATACAGCACATTTTTCTGTAAATCTATTCAAACAACTTAGCTGCTGGTTTCAGCAGGTTCCTCTGGAATTTTCTTAAATCGATATTCAAGAAAAATGCAGCAAGATCTTTGCAAAAACTGTTTTTTTTTTATACATATATGTACAAAATCCCCCCTTTTTGCAGCAGAAAGTTCAAAAGCAGTCAACAAAATCTTGGAATAATTTTACAAAAACATAAAAACAAATTAACATGACACATGGTGCTGGAACATCGTAGTTGTTTCATTCTGGCTTTGCAGAATGTTTTAGAAAATAAAGTCGCAGAAAAATATTTCTCAAAGTGTGTTGGAGTGTGTGTGTGTGTGTGTGTCTTTGTGTTAAAAAAAGCTTACTTTGCTTTTATGACATCTTGTGGTCATAGCTTTCTCCACCCAAGTCTTTCACTTACTAAAATAGGTAAAGCTTCATTATCGGTTGGCCTTCTCCAAGGAAAAAAAAAAAACAACAAAAATAGTCGCAAGAAAAATGTCTGCTTTCATCAGTTGGAAAGAGACAAGGTTCTCAGTTCCTTTTCACAATATCCATTTCTTTTCATGTCAAGAGAGGTGGTTCCGTATCCAAAGTCCTCCATCATTCCTATGAATGTACTAAAAGGAGAAAAAGAAAGATCATACAGTCAGAATAGAAGCTTATAAAAAGACAAAACATCTACTTAATACTCATCCATCTAGTTTGAGAATTGATTTTAGAATTTTGTTTGAAAACACCAATATTATTAACAAATAATCTAGTGGCTAAACATTGTTTTCACTCTCTTTTCATTACAGACCACAGCATTTCCAAAGCAACAGGAAGTAGGCAGCCCACCTCCTCTTCACTTGCCATGCTGGTAGGAGTATGTTGTGTGGTCTGTGGGTGTCTCTATGGCAACTTGCTGCTGTTGGACGCTATTTTCCTGCAGTGGCATAAGGTCAACATTACTGACAATCCGTCGCAGTGATTCAAGCTTTCAAACACATAGAATAATTTAGCATGCAGGTGTTTCGTACCTCAGCTGTAATGCTTGAAGGAGGCACTTGGGCATATTGTGGTATGTAGGTCCCTTGCATAGCTGTGTTTGCAGGCATATACTGAGAACAGAAGGACACAAATGTGTGATAACCACTGACAGCGCACAAAAGAGGAATATTTTAGGTAGATGAAAAACTGGTTCATATTGTTTTGCATAATTCCTGTGATTCTTTATTCTTAGGGTTTATTAGATTTGCATGGTCATGGCAGGAGTTAAAATACTTAATTGTAACACTTTAAATACAATGGGTCTTAGAGTAGTGTAAGTGTTTACGAAAGTAGTGTGTAAACGAAAACATTTTTTGTTAACTGAAATAAAAACGAATTGAATGAGTAGTTCACTTTTAAAAAAACTTTTGCTGATAATTTACTCACCCCCATGTCATCCAAGATGTCCACGTCTTTCTTTCTTCAGTCGAAAAGAAATTAAGGTTTTTGATGAAAACATTCCAGGATTTTCTCCATATAACGGACTTCATCGGGAACCAAATGATTCAAGGTCCAAATGAGAGTTTCAGTGCAGCTTCAAAGGGCTTTAAATGACACCAGACAATGAATAAGGGTCTTATCTAGGACCCTTCGAGTCATGACTCAAAAAAAGATCAGGAGAGTCACAAACGCTTATCACAGAACAGAGCAAGGCGAGCATTTGTGCTTATAATTTTTTTTTTTTTTTTTTTTAAATGAGCGATCGTTTCGCTTGATAAGACCCTTATTCATCATCTGGTGTCGTTTAAAGCCATTTGAAGCTGCACTGAAACTCTCATTTGGACCTTGAACCGTTTGGTTCCCATTGAAGTCCATTATATGGAGAAAATCCTGGAATGTTTTCATCAAAAACTTTTATTCTTAAATTCTTTTCGACTGAAGAAAGAATGACGTGGACATAAAAAAAATCGGACAAACGTCATAAAATACATCATATGAACAATGTTTTGAGGTGTGGTAACTGTAGTATAAGCAGAATAATTGACTCCGGGCTGTTGAATTATAAAAAAAAACAATGCACACTACTCCATTTAGCACCGTGGCCGTATTACCACCTCCGGTATTTTTCTACTAATTCGTCATCGGTTATACCTTGCAAAGGTATACAACTTACCTTACAAACCTTAATTAAATTTAAAGACAGATTACAAATAAAAAGATTAAACTAAATTAAAAAGCTTTTCTTTTTTTTTTTTTTTACATTTGTAATATGTCTGTGGGGGACGTACCGTGCCTGTGCTGCCCAGGGTTAGATGGCTGAGCTGCTGTGTGAGAGGGCCTAATATGGCAGTTGGCTGGATGGTCATGGTGTGGTCCACTGAAGGCGTGAGGACGGTGCCCTGTGCACAGGAGAGAAAAGAAGTTAGACAGGTACAGCAAGGTGCTTTATGAAATGGATCAGCAGTTTAACTGCAACTTACTGTGGGCTGCATGAGGTAAGACTGGTGATGTATCCAGGAGGGATTGTGTACCTGCAATTAAAAGAATATACTTTAGATTTGGCTCCTTATTCAATATAATTCAGTTGCATAAACATAGCCATTATGTTAAGACGTTAGTATGATCAACTAGCAGTTAGTTAGGGGTAATCAGTCTTACTGTTCGGTATCAAATTAGACCAATGTACATTTTTATGTAACTAACTTTAAAAAGTAATGAACAGTCTTGAAGAAAAAAATTGGATGTCTAACTTGTAAGACTAGTCTAGCAGTTTATGCAACTCGCCCTAGATCTATAATGATTTATAACTAATAAGCTAAGGTGGATTTTACGATTTTCAGTAAATAACAACTTAAATGTCTTAAATCAATCATTTTTCATATCGTCAAATTGGTTGTTTTTTTTTTACTTTACAGCTGTTTTGCACTTTGGTTGGAATGACATAAATGTAAGAAAATTATGATTTTGAGTTTTTGGGTGAACTATTCCTTTCAACAATACTACAAATATACATATTAAGCAAATCAGTAATATAGCTCCTTCAAAAAGAAACAGTACCTGGTAGGTGGATAGAGGTGAGTGCATGTAGGGAGAGATAGAAGTCTGAGCAATAATTCTGTTAGGAGCGATGCTGTAGGAAGGGGAATAAAACCTGCAGGGGGCGACAAACACACATTTTTTTTCTTTTTCTAAAGAAAAAGATTTCGCGTTTACCATGCTGTGTCATTCTGAAAGCACAAAGAACAACATTTCTTGAGTATTGGTTTCAGAACCCACCCATTTTGTAAAGCAGGAGTAGGATCATATGTTAGCGTCATCCCGCCCTGTATGTGTGAGAGAACAAGAGAGAGACAGTCGATTTAAGACTTGGACTACAGAATGATTTACATCAACATGAAAAAGCTGGGAAAATCATCTCTCTCACAGTCTCGCCCTCTCTTGGCCACTGCCGCCCATTTAGATGATATTTCCCCTGATTCTGACGTTTCTTCTGTCCCCCGTCCGCAAATTTACACAGCAAGGGTTCTATAGGCACTTAGTCAAAACATTAGTCATTATTTATCTGTCGTAACCATACAATCCTCAATATGAAAACTGCCGTAACGCAGTACCTGCTACTCCAGGTGGAGTCTTGATGTATTTGCCATTAAAATGTTGAATGATGGCCTCACATTTTTCAGTCGATTCCATCCTAACGGAGTAATTGCAAATGTATTATTAATGGAATATTAATGATGATTATGTCGGGTTATATGCGTGAGAGGCGTACCTGGCGAAACCCACTCCTCGGCTGGTGCCGTTTGCATCTCGTAAGATGCGTGTGGAGATGACCTGGCTGAAGGGCTTGAGCATGCTCTCTAACTCTTGCTCATCCATAGACAGAGGCAGATTGGAAATGTACAGGTTGGTGGGGTCCTGTTCCTGTTGCTGTAGAGGTAATGAAGAAGAGAGAAACAAATGTGGGCATGACTAGGTTAAAGGAATATTCTGGGTTGTTTTCATCTTAAAGAATATGTTTGTCTGAAAAATTAAATTCTGTCCGTATTTCTGTGAAATAATGTTTCACTCAAAAATGAATATTCTGTCATTTAAGACTTTCGATCATCTCCGGAACACAAATCAAGATTTTTTTTAATGAAATCTATAGGAGCTTTCTGTCCCTCAATTGAAAGATTATGGAGCTATATGATGCTTCAAAAAGTTCATAAAGAGATGAGCTAAACTAGTTTGAGCATGTTTGAGCTTCCGCAAGAACCAGTGAGGTTTGTTTCTTGCGTGTCAAAGCAAGTACAGTTGAGCTTCTGTTTATGTTCGGTGATCAAAGTCCATAAATGAATAAAAGCCGAAATTCAATCTGTTCATCTTTTAAAGAGATTGTGTCTCTTTAGAAAATTTGGACTGAACCACTCAATTCATATGGATTAGTTTTACAATCTCTTTAAGAAATTTTCGAAGCGTCAAAGTGGTAATTGCGTGGACTGTCAATGGAGGGATAGAAATCTCAGATTTCATCAAAATTATCTTAATTTGTGTTTCGGAAATGAACGAAAATCTTACGAGTTCGTAACGACACAAGGTTGAATAAATGATGACAGAATTTTTTTTTTTTGGGTGAACCCTTTAACCCTTTAAATTTCAGCCTAATTTTCACACAGCGCATATTACTTACGATAAATACACTTGGAATATAGTGCATTGGTCATCTGGACCATTTTTAAGGAGCCAATCACACCGGGTGGTGAAAGGTAAAAACAAAACAAAAACAAGCTCTGTAGCCCTCAATTGTGTCATGGGGTCTATACGACCCCAATCGACTTTTACTTCATAAAAAAAAAAAAGGTTCCCTTCATCTCAGTGGAATAAGATTTTGTGACTTTTCATAGATTATCTATCTATACACACAGAAAAACTAGGCTTGATTTGGTTGTTCTGAAGATATGTAAAAAAAAATTTACATTCTGGTCTTCAGAATCAATATGACCCCACATTGAAATGAATGGGAAATGTGAAAAAAACTAAATATATTTTCTTCCATGTGTCAAAAAAAAAAAAAAAAAAATCTGGCATAAATCTTACAATTTTTACACAGAAATGAAGGCATAGTACTAGAGCATAAATTCAATGTATCATAAAAAAAATAATATTTCAAATGCAAGCTAATGGTGTAGTTGAGGAATTGTGTGGTATATGGATACAAAAGTACTTTATATCTCCAAAAACACAGCATTAATGAATAGATGAGAAGTAAACAAATAAAATGATATATTATTTGTATGATTAAAAATGTATATTTTTGTACAATTACTCAATCAATTGTTGGGGTCGTATAGACCCCGAAGCCCACAAGTGTAAACAGAAAACGAAGACCATTTGAAGGTTAATTACTAGTTGAATAATTAACTTGAGCATCATATTTTAGAATGCAGTGTTATGTGCGAGCCCCTCTCCGTCTAGCTCATGTTTACGATGGAAAATGGAAAAGCAGTGCGGAGAATTGTAAAAACGTTCTTTGTGTGAAGTGAACAGCCCCTTATGGTGCTTTTTTCTTTTTGATCCACTTTTTCTAGGTGGAGACTGACTGATGTGTTACTGACATAATTCCTGTAGGTGGATGTACGCAAAGTGCCCTGCTTTGTTCCTGAAGGACTGATCAGCCTTACAGGCTCAGTAAGGTTAGGATTAAGGGCAATTGAGGTTAGGACCTCATCAGCCTTTCAGACACAAAGCAGAGCACCATCAAACACTGGGCCTTTTTTAGGATAGTTACGTCACATCCTTTCCCTGTCCCTTCCCAGTATGCTCACATTGATAACTAACTGGATTAACTTTCCAGAGTCAGATCTATTGTTATTGTTTATTGTAACAACAATATACAGACATTAAGTTGACCTGAATATTCCAATAATGACACATTCCACCTTTAAAATGTAGTGGAAATCAAAGGAAGGAAGGTAGGAAAGACTGTGAAAGAGTTCAGAAGTTTACAGAGTCTTACCTCATAACGTCTTCACAGTCTTTCCTATCTTTCATTTGATTTCTGTTGACTCGGCAGCCTTGTGCATAGATGCGTGTGTGTGTGTGTGTGATTGGAGAGATAAGACTGATTCAGCTCCTACCGAATCCTGCACATGCACTTTGGATGTTCTTTACCAAAAAGTAGAACAAATTCATAGAAATTAAAGCTGCAAGCAGCATTTATCGGTGTTCAAGCAGTTCAGATCTTTAAGGCATTTAAGCACAAAAGCATCAAAACACATTAAGTTTTATGTAGCAAGCATGATTTATCATGATATACTACATTTCAGTGTGATATTACATAATTAACCATGTTCCAATATGATTTATCATAATTTACCATGCTAATTAAAATATGATTTACTACAGTTTAGTTCACACACTCATTTTCAACTTCAGGATCATAGTCATTTTTTACTAAATGTGGTTGTAAATGTTAAAAGATTGAATTGATAAAGTTATACTATGAATTATAGTTGAGTATTCTGAAAAAAAAAAAAAAAATTAAACAGCAGCGGGCAGTAAAACACCACTCATTGGCCACCTATAATCCGATCCTCACGAAACTTTGCGGATAAACTTTGGTTGCTGTAGCGCCACCTATGGGCCAATCGGGCTCATACTCTGATAGCTTCTCCACAATTTGAGGCCCTACCATCTGGATGAGTTTCAAGTCTCTAGGCCTTACAGTTTGGCCTGCACGATGCGTTTTAGTTCAGCACTTAATAATGTGCTTAATAAACACCTAATAATGAGAGACCTTTTTGACGATTATAGCGCCACCTATGATCCGATCCTCACTAAACTTTGCATGCTTCCTAACCATGTTAGGACACATATGCTCTTAGATTTTTTTGAAGTTGTGACTTTGTGGGGGGGATTTACTGGCTTTTGACTGAATTTTGCCACAGACCACTATATCTACATGACCCTGTTACAGCCAACCAAATGCAAAATTTCGATTTTTTTTTTGATAATTATTTATCTAGAGCAGGGGTCCCCAACTGGCGGACCGGGGTCCAGGTCCGGACCCCAATACCTTTTTATCCGGACCTCTAAACATTTTTATTAAAAAGTTTTAGAAAAAAAATAAAATTAATTTTTACCGAAAGTAATTTTTGAACAGGCGTGCGCGCAGGCAGCCATGTCTGTGTCAGGTCCTTTGCAAGAGCCGGGGTCTGGAGAGATCACAAACTTTGGCTTGTACACACATTACTATGATATTCATGAATTGATTATTATGGCTTTGTCAAAAATGAGAAAAGTGGACTTTGAAAACCGCATCTTTCGAGATGAGTGGACTGAAGTGTACGCGTTCATTTTTACAGCTCTACGAGGCCCATGTGTCTTATTTGTTGGGAGTCTGTTGCTGTTGTTATAAGTGGAAACATCAAGCAGCATTTCGAGACAAGACACACAACTTTCAATGAAAATTATCTGCCAATAAAAATTATGCTTCCTGTTGCTGTTATTGATGTTGAAAGGTTTGACATTTGAATATTTGCACTAAAATGAAATAATACTTGAATGAATTTCAACAAAATCAGTTGAATACATTTAAAGGTAAAGATTTTGTCAATTTGTTGACATGGTTACAATTTAATAAAATGAAAGAACTTATTTTGCCAGGTGTTTTTGCATGTCCGGACCCTCGTTTTCTGGGCTCATTGGGTTAGTGGACCTCTTGCCAATTTAGTTGGGGACCCCTGATCTAGAGAGTCCAGAGAATAGGCCTAGACTGGTTTGGTCCCGATTGGGCAAAAAACCAGGGACTAGTTTGCAAAAGTGGGTTTTGGACAAAAACCGAAATAACAATTTTTTTTTTGCTCCAAATGGAAATCCGAGATATACATCTTGTCCGTCTTGAGCCAGGGATTACAGTGGTGTAGAAACATTGAAGTCAAAAGTTCTAGGAGTTATGAGCAATTTAGTACTTTTGGTTGTTGTAGCGCCACCTATGGGCCAATCAGGCTCATACTCTGATTTGAGGCCCTTCAATTTGAGGCCCTAGCATTTGACAAAGTTTCAGAGCTCCAGCCCTTACGGTTTGGGCTGCACGATGCGTTTTAGGGGATTTTTTTTTCTTTCTAGCAAATAAAATAGGTTTTCAGCACTTCGTGCTTGAACACCTAAATATATATAAAATAGAAAGAGTGTATTTCACATCTTTGCATAATTATATGCAGGAGTTTTAGACATCAATATGTTTTTTGGGAAAAGGCGTCAAAATGACCGTTTTCAAGGCCAGTACAGAGCCAGCTCATTACCATATAAACACCTAATTAGCTTAATTTGAAGCTGCAGGCATGACAACAAATATGCATACAATACAAAGTGACACCTTTCTAACCTCAAATACACAAAACTGTTGCTTGCATGTCTTCTACAGATTACCCAGTTCCTGCATGAGGCGAGAAGAATAGGAGGCTTTAGGATCTCAAAACTCCTTAATCATATTATGCGTCTCAAATTAATTTTCTTCATTATCATTGAAGCATGATCTGTGTGTTGCTTGTCTCAACAAATCAGAAAGACAGCAAACCTCCGAATCACCCCGCTGCTGATTTGCATATTCAGTGCTTTGGTGTGCAGATGAGATTAAAATGTGAGCTGTAAATGTATTACCAGATCATCTCGCCACCATGAATAATGAATATCTAATTGCAGTGACCTGTGATGAAGGTGATTTTTGCACTGATCTAATCACACCGCGAGAAGGTGGCTTTTTCCACAGAGTGAATGGGAGGAGGAAAAGGTCAGGTCACTAAAAGACTCTAAAACGGCTGTAATTAAGACGGGTGCTTAGTGATGTTCTTGTGTGAAGAGGTCGCACTTTCACGCTAATCTACACATTAAATGGGTGAATCTCACAAATCTTTCTAGAATATGTTCAGTTCACATTTTCACCCCAAAACTGATTGCTTAAAGAAAATCAACCTTGGTTTTTTTGTTTGTTGCATTTTTCTATTGACATATTTTCCAGCACAATTAAGCACATCTCTTCCACATCTCTCATTACCACATTGCAGAAATGAAAAAGAAAACAATGTTTTTACTGTAATTCATAGATAAAGTAACATACACACGTTTGTTGTACTCATTTAAATTGGTGATTTACATAAGAAAAATATAGTAACTCTTTAGTTTCCAATTCTCCCTATTAACTAGTTGTTATTATAATGCATATTACTAGGATATTAGCTTATAAAGCACATGATAATGCCTTATTCTGCATGACCATATTCTACATCCCTTAATCCTACCTAAGACCTAAACTAAACTACTGTACTAACTATTAATAAGCAGTAGTTGAGAGTTTATCATGGAATGAGTCATAGTTAATATTAGTTAACAGTGAGATTTGGACCCTAATCTAAAGTGTGGCGAAAATACTACAACAAATACTCTATTGCAGTAATGGACCAAATTGGTCCCACTTTATATTAAGTGGATTTAAGTATTACTAGTGCAAAATGCCTGTGCAAAATAATGCCCGTGTGCTTTTAGCAATTGTTGGTTTGGTGTGTTTTAGTGCTCAAATGAATAAGCGCGACGATTCAGAACGTGGCTAGAGCGGCAAAATCCAATGTGTGCTTCTTTTAGCGATATATTTAGAGATATATTTTGCATTTCTAATCCAAACAATGTCAAACTCGGCACTGCACCTACTCGTGCCCGTAGCAAGACACTTGTCAAGTTTGAGATCCATCGGACTAACGGTTCGAGAGATATGCGATTAACAGACACACACACACACAGACAGACGTTCCTGTACTTACATCAAGTACACTTATTGTGTACATACATTATACTTATTTTGAAAAAACCTGCATGTAATTATTTTTTATTTACATTGTACTTGTACATTAAGTACATTGTACTTATTTTTCGATTTAAGTACATCTATCTGTAAAAAATATAGTTGGTTTAGTTAAAAAAATTTAAGTAACCTGGTTGCCTTCAAATTTTAAGTTCATTGAAATGGAAAAATTGAGTTAAAACAATGAAGGAGATTGATTTAATCATCAGAAACTCCAAATATTATGCTATCCGAACTACTTAAATTATTTAAGATGATTTGACAAAAGAAAAAATGTTGTGATTACAAATCATGAAAATATATATTTTTTACAATGTACTTCAATCCACTATAGAGTGGGACCGACAAATGAATGATAATTACCATTTAGGAAAAAAGTACGATCTGTACAAAAAGTAAAGAATCCAGTGATTCTGGATGTAAAAGTTTTAGAGAATGTTTTTTATCATTATTTTTTTGCATTACAGTATAATGACTTTTTTTTAAAAAAAATGTGATAATGATAGTCATTTTAATAATATAATAAAATCTATAAATATTAATTGTTATTAAAATAATATTACAATAAAAATAATTATACAGTGAGCTTTTGTCTTGTTAGAAAACGTCATAGAAAAGATCTTAGAATTATTTGATCACCACCAATTATTGTCATTCAAATATTTCCCCAAATATCTTACAGTAATAAATATTATTAAAATAATCTTCTATTACTGTATATTCTCTATGGAAAATGTATTGTATATTGTTTTTTTTTCTTGTGATGATCTGTAAATGTTTTCGTGAGATTCATCACAAACCTCATTAAAAGGGTGTGAAATCTGTAGGAGTGTGTGTGTGTGCGTGGTTGGCCAGGGCAGGAGCAGGAGCAGTGCTGGCCTGCAGGGCCACACTCCTCTACGGAGCCCGTGCAGAACTACCAGCCAAGCTGCTCAGACAGTGACTCAGCCATGGGTGAAAGAGAGAACACACAAACTCTTTGTAGAGCTAGAGCAGAAACAGGACAAATACTCCTCAGGCACTTACTTTGAACTGCTCTCAATGGCGGACCTGCATGAGCCTAATGGGGACACCAGCTCCGTTTTCATGGCTCAACACCCACAGACAGCCCAAGTGTGGTAAAATAGTCAGCCGTCCGTCCTACACTAAAGTGATTGCCCGCCGCCATTTACTTTCAACATTAATAATTAGCTTTCCCTTGAATCAGATAGGCAATATTTTGTTACAGGTGATAACTTATCCAAGAAATGTTTTAAAACTACACAAAATGTGAGTGTGCCTGTCAGTAGGGCTTCATTCTTCATTATTGTTATGATTGATAAAGCTGTCTACCATTCGAAAGTTTGGGTTTTATTAATATTTGTATTCAGCAAGGATGCATTAAATTGATCAAAAGTGACAGTAAAACATTTATAAAAGATTACAAAAGAGTCCTATTTCATGCTGTTCTGAAATTTATGTTCATCAAAGAATTTTTTTTCTTCAAAATTGATAAGAAAAATGTCATGTTTTCTGAAGGATCATGTGACACTGAAGACAGGAGTAATGATGCTGAAAATTCAGCTTTCCCATCACAGGAATAAATTACATTTTAAAATTTAATTTCAAATTGCAATAATATATTTCAGTGTTTTACTATTTTTCTGATGTATAATGTTGTTTTACTGTATTTCTGCATGTTTAAACTGTATTTGTTTTACTTTTCAAAAACATAAAATCTTACCGATCAGCAGTTAATATTATTTTTTTGCATCTTATTGGTTATAATCAGACTATATGTTTGAGTAAATTCAGGCAAAACAAAACAAACGTTTTTTATCATTCCCTTTTTTTATGCCAGTTACTTATTTAAATGCTTCTGACCTGTCGTTGTATTCATGTGCTCAACAAACCAGTCTGTGATTGGTAACAGTGCTCAATGCTGCAAAAATATGTTGCAACAAGATCTCCTCCAAGTCCCTCCCTCAGTGTAAATCCATGAAATGTTTCACCCATTTTATCATCTACCAGCCAAAAATCTTAAGTTTGTTAAGAAAAGTAATAGCACATGTTTCCTCATCCATCCGCATGATTTGAAGCATCATTCATCTCCGTAGCACAAATATGCACCAGTTGAAAACTTTGGCTCAGCGGTTTGTTAAAATCCCAAACTCGAGTATGAGCAATAATAATACTGATGCTTGTGTTTGGAATTCGTTTGAAGACGTTTCAAAGTGCTTCACTATGTTTACGTTAAGTATGAGCCATTAAGGAGCAGGGTGTTCAGTGTCACTGACTCTTACCTTTGCCATCTGAGCCTGAACTCCACTGGCCTTTAGCGCTGTGACCGCTTTCTGTGCAGAGGCCGGGCTGTCGAAATCCACAAAGCCATAGCCTGAACACACACACACACACACACACACACACACACATAGAGGATCAGTGATCACTGCTTAAAGTTTAGTTAAGCCAATAGCGTTCCCTATCACTCCTCTACATCTTAGATCACACTGGTAATCTCTCTGTGAGAAAAGAGCCAGACCAAGTTAACCATACACACTTTCTCTCTCTCACACACACATACGAATGTACTAGCATTGGTCCACTTAACAGATGTAGTGTTATGCAATACCAATCTCATATCTGTTACATCAGTACACATTTGCTAGAGATAAAATAGATGATGAAGCATATTTTAAAAGCACTCACGAGTTAAAAGGAACAGTTCACCCGAAAATGAAAATTCAATTATTCATTCTCATGACTTTCAAAACCTGTATAAGATTCTTTCTTCTGTGAAACACCAGGATGTTTAGAATATCCAAGCTGCTCTTTTCCATGCAATGAAAGTGAATGGTGGCCACAGCTTTCAAGTAAGATTTTCTGTGAATGTCAGCTTAATTTTTAGCCTATTTCTCAGCCAAAACTATGGCATCTGAAGACTGTTTTTTGTACTTTTTTGAACTTGATGGCTTTCACAGTGAGCCACATTATGTGAGTTTTTTTTGTTAAAGATAGTTCTAACAATCCTTTTAAATGTTACATTATGCGACACATCTTACCTTTACACTTGTTGGTGGTCTTGTCAAGGATGGCCTTAGTAGACACTATTTTTCCATAGCTGTGCATTACAAAACAAGAACAAAAAGGAAAATTTGGTTAGGATGAACAGATACAGATTTTTAACAGCTTAAAAATAATAAATAAAACCAAACTCATAAGACTTGCTGATATGTGTGAGATATTTTATGAGGTCAAACACAGTTTTGAAAGGCCAGAGTAATCTATGCCAGAAACAACCAAGCAGCGGGGGCACAAAAACTCATAAACTGAGGGCACCAGCGCCGCTCCATTCACAATGTGCTGCTCAATGGGCCCCCATATTCAGAAATCATGTACCGGTGTGGTGGAGAAGCCCTGATCAAATGGTAATGCTCTTTGAATAATGGACTCCATACCATGTTCATGCAGCTTTGCATATCTGAGGCATTGCCGCAGCATGACACAGGTATAGAGCTGTAGGATAGCATATGCTTCCATGGATTATTGGAGGCATGCGGGTGTTTGAGGGACGGGAAGGGGGTAGGATATTCTCTCTCCAGGCATGTGCTTGCAGTGTAACCTGAGAGTTCTCCTTGTCTGCCCTGCAAAGCTCTGGCTTGGATCCACAACAATCAACTAACAATGCCCTCCGCCAGGCTCCTCATGGGTCCTACTGCCAGCACACAGCACCTCTCACACTGGTGTTCATGACTGAACTAAATCTAGATGAAAGCAGTATGAGAACACTGAAAAAATGACAAGCAGTTTCAGTTTTTTACTTCATCATTCAAAGTCCCCCTATGGATTTAAAAATCAAGCTTTTAAATGTTGTTCATATGTCTTTGTGGTGGTTTTAATATGCTTTAAGACAAACCATGAGCAAATTTGTCAACACCATTGCATAGTATTTTCTCCTTTAAAACTGCAATGATCCAAAGACGGTCTCAAAAAAGCTGTTTGAAATCGCTGGCGTTTGTTACTGAAGAACGTTTTTTTTGTTTCGTTTTTTTCATTTTGGGTTTGATATGTCAGTATTAATAAACCAGTTAAAAACATGGAACAAACACTGGTAAAATTTAATTTTAGCCACATACAAGTGACAAATGAAATACTGTTTACAAAACACGGTTTAGTTTGACTGGACGCCCTGCCACTGACGTCAAAAACAAAAAAATAAGGCAAGCTTTTTCTCCTCCATTTTAAAAGCTGAAAAGCCTGTTTATTTGGCTAAATATGCATGACTGTATGGTTAATCTGCGTTTTTAGGTGTTTCAGCTGAAAATCTAGCTGAAGTGCTGGAAAACCTATTGTAATTGCTACGATTTTTTTGGAAAAAAAGGCATCGTGCAGACCAAACCGTAAAGCCTAGAGACTTGAAACCTTGCCAGATGGTAGGGCCTCAAATTGGGGAGAACCTATCAGAGTATGAACCCGATTGGCCCATAGATGGCGCAACAGCAACCAAAAGTACTAAACTGCACATAACTCCAAGATGGTTTGACTTAGCCTCAAGGTTTTTGCACCATTGTGATCCTTGGCTCAAGGCGGACAAAATGTATATCTCCGCTTTGTTTTTTTTTTAATGTTCCACTATGTCGAATTTTGTCCAAAACCTGTGGTGCTATACATAAAACGTAATGTCTTTTGATGCTTTTGTGCTTTTTTTTGCATTTACTATTGATTTCCCCTGATTTCCATATGCTGGAGTGACAGTTAGAGATGATCCAACCAACAGTCATGGTAAAGCAAACACTATGTGATGACTAGCAGAGATTAGTGTAGCCTGACTCTAGTACCTAGTACTCATATTGACATAGTTGCAACATTGTTGAGGCACTAAAAATAAAGTCAAGAAAAGTTTGTTTGTTTTTTTACTTCTGTAATGCTCTGCTGACTCATCTAATCATTTACTCAAATAATTCATTCAAAACACTGATTCATTCCGAAGTGACTCTTTATGAGTGAGTCAACAAGTCATTCACTCAACTGATTTGGTCAAAAATCATTAAGAAGCAACATTTATTTAGCCTTTGTTCTATTTTGAACTAATTTCGTTTGTAGATGAAAATTACGGCATTTTTAGACAGACAGATATTGTGTTTAAAATGTAAGTGAAGCCATATCTCATGCAATCGTGTTGTTGGTCTGAGCCACTGATATTCAGAAAAACGGCACTCTTGCACTTTTGATATTGCTTATGTGAGATAAATACACATGGCTGTCCTTTTGCCATTCTTCTTGCTTGTGACATCCATAGCATTTGCTTTAGTGTTCTGAAACCATTCGGCTTGTGTTGTGCTCTTTCCTATTCTATAAAGGTAACAGGTACTTGACCAAACAACCCCCTCTGCCAACAGCTTCATCTTTGCTAAGAAACACCTGATATATTTGACTAACTCTTATCTCTCTCTCTCTCAGTCTCTTTCTCACACTCTCCCAAATCTCTGTTTCTCTCTTCCAGCTCCTCCCCACCCCCATCACTAACAACTTTTGGTCTCCTCTCCCTCCCAGCTGTTGCCCTTGTTTGTCTTTCCCTTTCCCCCTGGGCTCAGAGTTTCCTGTAGGGCTGTGCAGCCTCATCTCAGCCGTTTCTTAGAATCTCCAGCACTACTTCTCAAATCTGTGCACTTTCTTTCTAAACCAACTTAAATAGATGAGCCCTTTGTACTAAAATGGAATGTCTACTTCAATAAAGCTTAAGAAGTTGCGTCATATTTTTATTGCCCAACAGAAATCACATCAAATTGGGCATCAAAGATATTGAGTTGCTTACTTTTGCTCTGGCAATAGGAAACAAAAACAAAAAAGAGAAAAACTTTCCATAATAAACTAGTTATAGTATTATTTAATATTTTTGAATGACTTATTTTTAAATGTAAAGTTTTTATTTTAATTTTAGTCATTTTGCTATGTGCTTTTGTCATTTTTAGATGTTTTATATACTGTATTTCTGGTAAGCTTTATTTCACTTAAAGGAGCATTGCGTAAGTTCTGAAATATCTTACCGTTACTGACACCAGTGGCCGTTAGAGAAACTGCAGCCAGTCTCATGCTCGTTCTTGATAAGGCTTTTTTTTAACTTACGAGGAGTTTCCGTGGGTATCTGGATTGTGCTGGAGGCTGGTCGCTTCTTTCCATCCCCAGAGTCCATTTGAAACACTACTGCTAGCGATTGCCACTGCTTACTAATGGCTGCCGTACGGATGTAAGCCCAAGCATGACGTCACATTTTGTGAATTTTCACGCCAATTCGGACCCGACTCCTCCACACACAATTGAGCCTCCAGGCTGATCGAGGAAACCGTGGTGGACAGTGAAGGTGTCATTCTTTTTATTATATTATGGTAGGCTCAGAAATGTACAAAGGAAGACTCTATCTTAAAGATTTTTTACAGTAAAAACCTACACATAGCCCCTTTAAGTTTTAGCCATTTCAGTTTAAACTTATTTCAGTTAGTTTTCAAACCAACATTTCAAAGTTTTTTTTAACTTGAAGTGTTTGATCATTTTTATATTTATCAATATTTATTTTTTATTTTATTTGACCAAAAATATTTTTTTTCAATAGTTTTAGTTAACAATTATATTACACTGCATTGCAGTTTACCAACATATTTACAAATACATAATACAAATATCACAAAAAAGCCTATTTTTTTTATTGCTGTCTTAACTTAAGTAGAAACAAACCATTTTAAATGTACTTAGTCATAAAGAAAATCAAATCAACCCCCTAAAACACAAAATTAGTAGTAATGTAGTAATGACAGAAAGTATTTAGTATTTCTGTGTTATTAAATGGATAAAAAAACAACAATTTTTGTGCATACTTCGGAACATCAGGTGGTAGAAGCAAAAGCAATGATCTCTCTTCAAACTCTTCCTTGCTTTTATCAACCCTAAAAGGAAGTGAGGCGCAGGCAGGGAAACAGGCAAGGCGAGGGAACCGTCATGCCTAGCTGTTGGAAAGACTGCAGTCGGTCAACAAAAAAGAGCTTTGTTTGAAACCCAAACCTCTGTTGAGTTTGTGTCATTACATTCCACCAAAATGACCTCTGACGCGAAAGCAAGGATCTAATGTGAAAAAGTGAGATGAGATTTATTTCAAAAGATGAATTCCCAAACTACCAACAAGACACATGGAATGAAAACCAATCCCAAGATGAAAAACCAGCATCCTTTCAGGCGTTGCACCAAAATGTTATAAAAATAAATGTCAAAAACTTTTCATGACTAGAAATGTGTGATTTACACAGCATCTACTAAATCAAGATGATGCACAAGGCTATCCAAAAACACTTTTAAGTCATTCGCATTCATTTCAACATGATCTGCCAGCATTGCATTTCTAACCTTCTTGTGAAGGGTCAAACCAGGACGCTCAAACTCTCCCACACACCACTGTTTTTCAATGCATTTTCTGGACTTATTATACTCTGAGCTCCTCTTCAACTGCTTATTATGAACCTGACCTGACCTTACTTGCCTTCACCATACCTAATCCCGAATTAATTTTCAAGAAGAAACAAGGATCGCTAAAGGACACTCACGGTTGACAGAGTTTGACAAGGTCCTGGTCTGTGGTTCCTGGATGGAGACCACGGATGTACAGGTTGGTTTTACTCAGCTGGTCTCCAGCAATGCTGCTTCCATTACTGCTGGTGGTGGTGTTGGGACTGGGTGGTGCCATCTGCTGGGTGGAGGATGCATACGCCTGCTGTGAGATAAGATAAAATACAACGCTATTAGATTACAATTCCAAAGAGCTTTCCTTTAGTTTTCATATGAAAGTGTTATAATTTCCCCTGTGACTTTTAAGGAAGTAGTGAGTCATTTTCATATTCTTCTTCTAATCATTAGTGACTCAGTTTTGCCATGCAAAGCAAAACACTGCAATATCAAAATGGCGCTATAGATTAACAGGAATATTTCCCCACATAATTAACCTTTAAAGAATTAAAAGAAAAAGACCACACCTTTAAGAAAACGATATAATTTCAAACCCATATGCTTTTCATGCAACACAAAATGAAAGATTTAATGCTTTTCCATGCAACAAAAATCATTCATAGTAACAAAAATAGTCGATTTCACAAACTGATTCAAGTAGTTCATTAAAGTTAACTGGCTGCATCTGAAATCCCATACTTCCCTACTACAGTACAAGTAGGTGAATAACATTATGTGCCAAATGAAATTTGTCTGAATTCACAGTACTCCTAAAAGTGGGATAGGATTTGTGAATGTTAATGTTGTTGTCACATGATAATGACAGCATAGAAAATGTATACATCCAGATTACATTCATGCTATGACATTCACACTATATAGAACATACTTTTTTGGTACTGTAGGTGTAAAGTAATTATTTATTCAAAATAAATTCTCTAGAGAGTATGCGATTTCAGACGCAGCCCAAGTCTCATAAGATCAGTTCATTCACGAATCCAAGTCAGTGATTTGGTTCTCAAGTTAAAGCTATCGTAAGGCTCCAGCAGACTAGAGGTGCGTTCCATTCGACAGGGTCCCTACGCAGTGTTCACTGCTCCCTACTCCCTGAACACGGTATATCAGTTGAAGTGGACTTCACTGACTTCCTGTGAAGTGATGTATTGATGTCCCCTTATTCCCTATGCCGTTTGCAGTGCCCTTCGAACTGAACAAGTTCGTTTCGTTCAAATTGGAATCTCACTTAAGATGGCGAAATACCCTGTGAAGTCCACTTCGCAGTCCACTTATGGTCGAATGGAACGCACCTTAGGAATATAATAAAAGAATGGTGTACGGTTTTGTAACGACAAAACCACAATGAGGATGAGTAAATAAAGACAGAATGATCCTTTTTAGGTGAACTATTCCTTTAAAAATGTTATTTTGTTCACAAAAACAAGCAGAATCCGAAAAAAAGAACATGCCTCGGATTGTTGTCGTCCAAAGCCTGGGGCTTTCCCTCTCCTGAGAGGTTCT
This sequence comes from Pimephales promelas, assembly GCF_988280905.1. NCBI lineage: Eukaryota > Metazoa > Chordata > Actinopteri > Cypriniformes > Leuciscidae > Pimephales > Pimephales promelas. Next base: position 20,594,467 of record NC_142788.1, on the reverse strand, counting down.
GTTAGTTTTCTAATTAACTCCTCATCAGTCAGAGGGGCAGGCAAAGATGAAGTATTTCATTAGTCAAGCCTGTGAAATTAAATCTCAGACAGGGAACAATGGGCCAGTTTAATACATGCCTCAAGTTCACTGGTTTGGCTGAGATTGTTGGCAAAAAGGGGAGAGGGGCACATTCAGAAGTGCCCGCACAAACACTATGTCATATATAGGCCTCTTGTCTTTAGCTCTCCTCTTGAGCCGGTTGAACTTAGTTCTAGAAGCCTGTCTAATTGAGATCTGAGCTTGTTAGCGTTGAGCGCTAATCCCTCTCATGTGCTGTGTGCAGTCAGAAAGCACTGTCTCATTAGGACCGCTCTACTCGGCTAACTCTGCCTCTGCCTGGGAAAAACCACTGCCCCCCACTAAGCCCATCTGCCCTGCAACGCTGTTCAAGGTTGAGCAGTGCCGCACACCTAACAACACTCGTCTTCCCCACACAAACACTACACTACATGCTAAAAATAACAGACTCCCTTCATGACATATATCCAGCTAGACGTGTTGTTCAAATCAAGCCATATTACTTGTTCCATTTTCTTACCTAAAAAAATCGGGTTATTTTAAGATACACGTTTATATGTGCATTTTCTTTTTATTAGATCATTTCTATATAACAACCCTTCCCCTAAAAGGAAACTTTATTCGTTTTTTATCCTCCTTAACATTTTTAGATGTAAAAATCACACACACAAACAGACGCTGAAGATTTAGAGTTGCCATTATTTATATTAGAAAATTGTCATTTAAAATACCCCATTAAATTGTACTTTCGTTGACAATTAACAACGTTACAAAAATACGTGTATCACGGGTCATTTTATGCTTGCATTCCGAGAAGGAAAAGTAAGCTGTGCATTTTAAAAGGGCTTGTTTAACTCTATTTGCATGCCTTGTATACCTCTCATGACTTCTCATTACCCATATGGACTCTACACAAACAGCTCCCATTCAACTACATGGTAAACCTACAGCTTTAATTCTTGTTCATGCAAAGCATGTGATATATTAGGTGAAGACATTCCTCCGAGTCCACAACCGTGCTGACAGTGATTCATGCATCAAGACCATCCTCACATGCTCCATCTGCTGCGACTGCTCCGTTTGCTTCAGATTGTACCTGAATGCAGAACAAATCCTTGTCAACAACTAATCAATACAGCAAACCTGCCCTTGAATATCTCAGTTGGACTATAATGAAACCCAAGAGTTTTCCCTTATTTGCACTTGAAGACAGCACTGCAGTGGAAGCGCGTCTTCATTTCCATAGATATGCGCAGTGTGGTAATGAGAGCGTGGCGGGGTTTGCACCTCTCTTGATTACTCCATTGCAGTGCCACTAGGGCAGACTCTTGGGAAGGCTTGCAGAAATAGAGGTCACAGGAGGGAGTGAGCAGCTCGGAAGGGTTAGCATTAGCAGGGGATCTGGCTCTAAAGCGCTGGTACCAGGTGTGACTGTGAATGGAAATAAATGGTCTGTCTACCACTCCAACCTGCATAGGTTACAGTATTATGATGATGTAGTTTTGGTTTGGTGGGGAATATGGACATTTAATGACCTACCAACACACATTGCAGCATAACGCTGTCTGCAGTAGCAAATTATTTCATTTTATATGTGGTTATTGTATTGCAGTCTAATGATTGTACTTTGGTTTAATATTTTTGGGATTAATAAAACAAAATAAAAGGTACATTTACATTTTTTGGTTTTCAATTTCTAAAAATACATAATATTATCATAAAAACAGTAGTGGCAAAAGTGATGTCCGGCCTAGGAAAATTGACATTATCACTCTTTATTCCATTGATTAAAAATGTGTTAAAAATGTTGTAAGCATATTGCTATTGTGCTTGAAGACACTTGTTTTATTTGTGATAATGCTGTGAAACATGACAAATTTTGTCCAGGCTGTCAAACAAAGAAATTATAAATACATGTAATAGCAAGAGAGGATGCAAAACAAAACCTGTAGCTGTTCAGGTTCTTCCCTCACATTTAAAATATCTAAAAATATAATATAATTTCCCATATTTTGATGGTTTAATCAAACCTGTCGGATCATTGAAAACACATACCCAAACCATTCTCTTTACGGACATTACTTTTAGACACTACTATTGGTGTAATGCGATATGTCATTTTTTTTATTTTTAGTGTATAGTAAGTAAAATTACTCTGTAGTTTGGGAAATTACATTAGAGTCTGGATTATGATTGAATAGAAATATTCAAAAGTGTGTTGGCCTAATGATACAGTACATAATGTTTCAAAAATAAACTAAAGATAAAAGTAACTAAAAATACTTAGATTACTGATCTATTTGCATAAGAATATTGATACGGTATTGTAAGGTTAAATAAAAATACATTTTTGTCCCTCAATCCCATTTCCCAGAGATATGAATAGAGACATGGTTTCTAAATCACATATATTGTGATTCGTGTCAAATATACAATTTTCCACCTAAATATGCTTTGAAAATCCCTCAGTTCTCCACCCTTTTCAAGCTACACTCACAAATCAGGATTACATCTTGTATTACAATTTTCTCGCCCTCTCTGTCTGCATATCTTTTGTTTTGGATAAAAAAATGTCAGAATATCACATTTGGTAAGAAAGAAATAGCAAATAACTTAAACCACAACTAGTAACCCTGGATCCCTGCAATGTTTGAGATGGGAATTCCAAGAATTCTAGGTCATTTATCTGAGCAATCAGCATCCCTGCCAAGACTACGGGAAGGAGGGGAATGACTCTCCGTCTAGGCTGCTTGGTTTTCAAAACTGTGTCTTTCAGCAGCGAACCATCCCGAGAAGCAGAATTTCTAAGTGCGTGCGTGCAAGTGAACACACATTTCTGTGTCGGTACCAAGAGAAACAGTCCCCGGGAATCGACATGTATTACTGAACGATTCAAATATTTTTGTAGAATCACACCAACATTTTCACAATTTAAAACTTTACAAAGGTTCAAATTCAAAGTTTCCAATTTAGTGTTTATTATTAGTACTTTAAATTGTAAAGTGTTGAAATGTTGTCATAAATCATTACTATTGGTCACCTTTTACATCTGTTTTTGGGTTTTGCTCATATTTAACCAATAAAAAGTATTAAAAGGGCTTGTGACTAAAACTTTCAATTCCATTGGACCCTCAAACTGTCTATAAACCTCTATCGTGAATGCAGTGCTGCATGAATTTTGGAACGTCTCTGCTTGTTTTGCAAGGGTAAATGAAGAACTAGTTTTTTAAACAAGTGCAGCATTTTCTCTAGTCAAGAAACAATGTGTATATATAAATGCTAATATCTATGTGTTTGAGAAGAAGCGGAGTGTCTAAATCTAGCATTTCTCATCAATTCAAACTGTCTTAAATAGCCTGTAGCACTTTATCTTTAATAACATGAGACTTTGGCCAAATGGTGCCAGATAACCACAGTAAAACAACCCATAAGTTGATAAAAACATAATGCGATGCAACTACCCCGAATACGGACGTTCTAATGATGGACAAAACATGTATGTCCGACATTTACTGGTCAAAAACCTAAATTTGGTAAAATTATAATATAATGAGTGTCTGACCACATATAAAGCCACGATATCTATTTTGACAACACAGTTTCATCATTATTTAAAAAAAATCCAGTGATTTGTTTTCCATTTCCTGAAAAATTGTGTTTTTGGAGATCCACCCAACAGCAAAGAATCTCTTTTTGCCGCCACAGTCTGATCTCATTGTTCCTCACTATGTTCAATAAAAGTCGCTTAACTGAACATTCAAAAATGAGTGGTTCGCCTAAAAGCCTTTGCCATTACCTGAAAGGTCACAGAATATTCGGAAGACTCTAATGAGCTTCATATATTCATATTGTGCAAAATGATTTTTTGCAACATTTCGCCATCCCACAGAGTGTCATTTTCCAGCGGATTTTCTTCCACCAGAGCTGACAGGGATTCTGTGAGTCAGTGCAGCAGTGCTTAGCAGACCTGCAGGGCTTAGGAAGCCTATCTAAGTTTGGGGCACTTAAGGAGGAAATTAGAGACCAGTGGCTGCACACTCACACTATCCAAAAACTCTGGAAATATGAATGTCCTTGATAACTCAAAGGCAATTAGACTGTGGAAATAATGATTTTCTGCAGAGCTTATTCACATCAAGCACATTGAACACGAGTGAAGTTTGTTTTATTAAATTATGTATCTTGTATTAAAGTAGGCGATGTTGCATTTACAAAATTCTAAATTTCTAAATAAAAAAAATTCTAAAAACCCTAATTGAATTCACCAAAAATCACTCTACATCCAAAAATAAAAAGAAATACAAATTGCATAAACTGTGAATATTATTAATAGTATTGTAAGTTTTTTTTTACATTTTAAACAGAAGAAGTGTGGAAAGGTGCTTGTTCTGTGTACTTTCCTGAAGGCGCTAGCAACGCTAAGATCTTGGTTTAAATTTCCAGCAAACTGAACATGCATGAACATATAAAATTTTACAGTTCAGATAAAAGAGTCTACCAAATGCATAAATGTAAATATAAATACCCTTAGAGATAAATTACATACCAAAATTAATTTTAAAAAAACAACAACTTTTATTTCAGGTATATGCAGAAGCCTTATTTAACGATTTCAAATTGACCCGCAAACATCACAATCTTAATAGATCATTTGTATGCCCCTTCCACAACAAAGTGAGGGTCGACACTTTGCAGGCATGTCCAGGAAAGTCACAAAATTTCAAGACAAGCATTAAAGCTTAACCAGTATTTCAGACAAATCGGAAAATCTAAATTTGACCCACATGCGAATGACCAGAGTGCATTTGATTAGCTTTTTCGTTCCGTTCGTTGTATGAACAGACCTCTCAATGACAACACTGCAGTATCACTGCAGAGATCCTGTTTGGTAGTTTTACCCACACATGACAGTCATTCTCCCTCTGCATTTTTACATAGCTACAGCAAAAATCAATATAGAGGGCTCCCTCAGCTTCACTGCAACACATTCCAAGTGGGACCTCACGGGTCTGAAATTGTTGTCCAAACTGAACTTGTCATCCTCCTTTTTGGCTCACACTGGCAGCAACAACAGCCTTTCGAACTCAACTGATAGGGCTGCCTCAAGGCTTTTGGCCAATAGCCCCTACTCAAACCCCATCCAGTCCATTCCAGCAGGTGAAGAGGCAATCTGATTCTAACATCACCAGGTTATTTTTCCATTGCAAGCAGATGCCCTGAATTAAATTCTGCCAAAAACTGCTATCATCCCTGGAGTGATACATAGCATAATATCTATATATTCAATGCCAACATAGAGCCTTTCAGTGATGTCTCTTTATGGCCAAGGGACATGGAGCTCACCTGCCCAACACAGCTTCTTTCTTTCTACACTTCCTCCCCCAGCACGCTGTAACCACGACCTGCTGTGCGAGTTATTGAGTAGAGATGCACCATGGGATCGGACACCTGCCTGCTCAGCGGCTGAGCTGATGGCAGTCAGTCAGTTCATGGTTTTCTAGAGCAACACTTATAAGTGTTTATTTTGAAAAAATTAGTCCACGGTTAGCTCTAATAACAAAATGACAATGGGGTCAAAGTCTTTGGTTAAATATGTCGTGAATATCCATTGCATGGTCTTCTCTTATTTCTTCATAAACGGGAAGGTAATATAAAATCAGTGAGCCGGGTCGAACAACTACTTGCATCTATGCGTTCCTGGATTCTGTCGTGAACATGGGCGTGAAGCTGAAATAACATTTAGAGAGCCAAGCTGGATCAGATCACTGGGTGTATGCTTATGACACTGTTAATGAGTAGATATAGACCATCATACTCAATATCACCTTCAAAAGAACTGCTTCCCATTCATCTACTCTCCTTGGTAAAAGGTTATCAGGCAATAATTCATAAAATCATCAACACGTTAATAGTATTTCTTTCCTTTGTGCTGTCCTTTTATACATCTATGATAATGACCTTGTTATTAAAGATTGCAGAAGATAAAGATGGAGTCCTTTAAATATAGCTGCAAGCAAGCACACTTAAATTACTCATTATGTTTAAAGTCATAGACAACTAAATGCATGTATGAACTGAATTGCAGAGAATCATCGGTGTGTGTCAAGTGGAGTTTGACTGGTTTAACCAAAATTTCTTACATTTTTTGTATTAGTTAATTTATCAGGTCTTCAGAATCACTCTACTGATAAGTGTTACAGTTTGGTGGGTCTCAGAATAGTATACACTAGTAGTAACAGAATGGCATTGCATCACTGTGGGTTCAGCAGAAAACAACAACAGTGTTCAAAGGTAAAGTAGCTTACTTTTATGTACAGTATAGCATTCAACAATGAGCAAAAAAGGTGTTTTACTAAACTAGATAAAAAAACTTAAAGACAATAGTATTTAAAAATATTATTAATAATATATTCATAATGTATGTTGTTGTTTTTTATTGATTAGAATAATTATTTGTGTCTAAAATAATTTTTTTATCAAAAATCGTTTCTGAATATGAGGACACTTAATCATAAAAACAATCAATAGGCCTACCATATCGGTCATAAATTGTTTTGATAATTTTTTCTAATAACTCACTGCACCACGCAACATAACCATCTTAGCCCACCTTATGTTGTACATGCGTTCATTTTGACAAAACTGCGTCATTAATATGTTAAAAAAAAGCTTTTCCACTCCCCTTTACTCTAACCTTGTCACTCTCTCCGAAAACAAATAGCCGATAATTCAAAGGCATCCTTATGACTCGGATCCATTGACTTTCTGTCTCTGCAAAGTCAATCCGAAGCCTGTTTCCCGTCATAGTAGTGGGATTTATAGGGGTGGGGCGAATGACTCAACGTAAAACTTAAGTTAAACTAATTTTCTCTCCCCCCTTCAAACCATTTTCCTCGAGAATCTCAAATAATTGTCCTCTATACTGATTTATTGCAACGAATCCACAATCATCGTGTCCCGACTCCCTATAAATAAGTAGCTATCCGAGAACATTTCGGACCGCAAGTTCAGTCTGTGACTTCTCGGCCAGCCAATAGAGTAGATCAATCTACATTAAGATGCCCGCTTTCAATACACCCTCACTTTATTATCTTACTCAACAGCGGTATATTATTCGGCACGAACGCGCGATGATACGCTTCAATATTTTCACGGTTCCACTTTCAAGGACACTGCAGCTCACACTCATGCAATTACACACACAACAGAGAGATAAGCGACATAAATGAGCGTTTTCCACCGGCCTGAACGTCTGACGCCAACGCATTGGAATTGGATTTACCTTTTTACTGGTTCTGCTGGTATAGCCGTTATATGGGTTGATTCCTGTCCTTGGCGGCACAGAGAGCAGCATTTTTACAGCAGCAGCAGCAGCAGCGCTGTGTCCGGAGCGCCTAGTGCAGCCAAAACACTCCGCTGACGTCACCGGGGACATTCATCCTGCTGGAGTCTGTGGAAGAGATCGAGTCACACACACACACACACACACACACACACACACACACACACACACACACACACACACACACACACACACACACACACACACACACACACACACACACACACACTCTCTCTCTCTCTCTCTCTCTCTCTCTCTCTCTCTCTCTCTCTCTCTCTCTCTCTCTCTCTCTGCTGTTCAGCACACAGGAAGAAGAAAAAAACATTAATAGCAAGGCTATCTCTCTTATGACTAATAAGAGTTCTGATTTCATATTAACTTTTTTTTAATCCTAATGGGGAAAATCAACTAAAATAGCCCACCTCGTGCTTGGGAACCTTTGCCGAATGTTCCCTGCTGCACAAATTCTAGCATTAAATATATTTACTGGCATAGTTATGCACATCTGGGAACAGCTAGATATTTAGGCAATACACTCTTTCATTGGGGTTCTATATATGAAGCATAGGGTTCTTTACTCAACTCCAAAGAACCTATAATGCTAAAAGATTCTATAATGACAAGAAAGAACCCTTTTGGCACAAAGGTTCTATATAGGCTATTATTCATTCATATATTACACTATTATAACATTTTGTAGTTGTAATTAAATTATTGTTTATTAAACTGTTGCAGTAACTTAATATCACATTTTAATCATGCTGATTTTTGGAGGAGAAAAACTGAAATGGCACTCTTTGTGTGATATTGATTAACTATATAAAATTGTAAATATATATATATATATATTTTCTAACCCCCATATCTTGAATTTTGTGATCATTCACATGCATTCATAAATACATTTTAGGGTCTTGATGTTTGTCAATAATATGAAATATTTAATCCGGAAAAGACAAAACAAATGATAATGAATGAACCCAAAAGGTTCCATATAGAACCTTTTTCCTGGTAACAAAGAACCCTAAAGGGTTCTTATTATTGAACCCTTAAAAAGGGTTCTGTTTAGAACCTTTTAGGGGTTACAAATACGTAGCGCTGATAGAACCTTTTCTTCTAAGAGTGTATGGTAATGTAAATTCACATGTATTCTTGTGACACTCAGTAAAAGCGATTTTACCGAGTTAAAATCTTTGTAAGTTTAGGCTATATTTGTGTAAGCGATTGGTGCCTCCACAGGGGTGCAGTGAACTCTAAAAATGAAAAAAAAAAAAAAATAGCCTACGTTAGGCTTAATGGGATAATATATGTGATTTTCATTTTGATTTGTGAAAGGAAAAATATTGTTAAGTCTCATGGCAAAACTATTTAACGTTTTGGCAAATTGGTGACTAATTCTGCAAATTGGTGACTAATTCTGTAATTGAATTTTAAAATCTCTTTCATATGTTTTCAAGAGATTTTGTATGATTCACCATGTACAAATTGGTGTATGGTGTACAAATTGCCATAGTTTATCTAAGAACAGGGTGGTTAAGTTATATTTAAAACAATTATCTTTTAATTTTGTGGAAAAACAGTACAAGAGTGTTCCCAGAAGTCTGCATATATCTCATATATGCTTTTTAATCATGGTTAGGTTTGTACATACGCATATATATTATGATACAAGTTATGGGTTTGATCAAACTCATCAAATGCATCCCATAATCCCTGTAAACACTGTCATTTTTATTGGGAATTTTTTACCACCACACCTGCCATTTAACCAGTTTTACAGTGTATAGGCAAAGGAACACCATGTTGCCAGTAAAGCCCAAAAGACACTTAGGATCACGAGTCAGCCCACCACAGCAGACAGTCATACACTGCCAAGTCATCTCCTCCAGCATCACAGAACAGCAGAGGAGCCGACAGTGTTTATCTGAAGTCAGATGAGTGGCTAATGTGGGAGGATAGTTGTTTAAAAGTCTGATTTCTTTGTTTGGCCACTGCAGATGAAATCTCTTTGCTTGTAGTCTTCTGTACCGGTCTCTGTCATGTAGCTTATCTGTGTTTAGATAAGAGCTACATGCAGCATTCTTAAGGTGTTGGTACTGTTTAATACATAGAGACATAGCCTATTCATATTCGGAAATGATTTATGGTTTGCCAATATTTCGGTTTAGTCTTATTCAATTCAGCTTGGGTAATATCAGAAAATACGGTTTTAAACATAAGAGTTTGTTTCCAAGCCTGTAAACTTTCCTGGACAAATGAAGGTCACGTATGTAGCTACTCAAGAAGATTCAGTTTGGCTTTCCAAAGAGCAAATCAGAAAGATACTTACAAACACCTTATGAAAAATCAGGCCTATATTTTAATATATTTTAAAATGTAGCCTAATTTAGTCTAGTTATGGCGCCAGGCTTACTCAAGAGTGCTCAAGAGTCATATGGAAGTCAATGGGGATCTCATAAAAGAGCATGCAGAGCAGTCCAAATTAAACATGATTTAATGACTCATAAATGTACATATTTAGATATATCGAAATCGTCTTCCATTGGGATTTCCTGTATATCTAAATATGTTTAGATCTTCACAGTGAAAGGCAAAACTTCCGAAATCTCTGTGTAAACAATGAGTGACGAACACGCAAGAGATCACTTCCGGCGCATGCGCAGACCGAAGTGCCCCTTCAGTTAGACAGCTGTTGTTACAAGAGGTAAAAATTATATAAAAACTGTTCGTTTTCTAACACAAACCGCTCGTTTCGTGTCTTAGGCCATCAATGTGTACTTACATTTACGAATAATTAAATCATGTTTCATTTGGACTTCTCTGCATGCTCTTTTAGGAGATCCCCACAGACAACGGTTTGTCCAAAATATCAAAATTGAAAATACTGTGGAAACAAAGACACCTACATCTTGGGGTAAGCTAAAACATATCAAAAATGTATTTCAAAGTGAATTTGAAAATAACAGAAAGCTTTAAATAGAAAGCTTTTATGAAATACAAATCTGTTGCAACATTGTCTTTACTGTCTTGTACTAAGATCAACATTTAAACAGAATATGTATTAATTTAATATATATTTTCTCCGGTTGTCTTTTTGCACAATACATATTTTTCTGGGCAGCACATATTCGCTGTTTCGGACATAAATATTTATTTCAAATAAAAAATGATAACAGCGTGAAAAATGATGGTGAAGTAAGTAATCGACAGTTTTTTCACAAGTCTGAAGTGAAATGATGTTCATACACCGATAGAGGGCCTGTGGCCTGCAGCAGGAGGTGGAGGATGAAGTCTTGATAGGGGGTTGTGAATATCTTTCGTGTTTGCGCATACCTTGAATTCTTTAGGTTTTCAGCACGGCAAATTTGCTGTAATTATCACCCTGTGGAATTACCAACCTGCTATTTAGGACGTCTTCCTTTCAAGGAAATGGACTTCATGCATTGTTTCTCAGGTCGCAAGCGTTTTAGCATTTCCATATTTTGTTGCAAATATTTTGTTTACCACAAACAGGACACCGCAGCCATATCTTTCCAGTGTCACCACTGGCAAATGCAATCACATTCTGAGCGCGGTGACATCTGCAGTGCAGGGCTGAAAGATTCACAGGCCTGATTTATGCAGCAATGTCTCTTCACTCGAGGCTCTGGGCCAGAGGAGTAATGTTGGCCTAGCAGACATCCCACAGTCCAAGATGTGTGATGTAATTTACCCAATGTTCACACGCATACACAAACATGAAGGCACACTGGAGAAAAGGTCTCAATTGCAGCCAATTATTCATAGCGCTCTCACACATTTGGGTGACGCTCAAAGGTAACGGAAAAGCAAGGCTCACAGCTATGAGCCATTACTGAGCCGTAACGTTTTCAGGTCCATTTTCCAGCTAGAAACTCATTTCATATACATACAAACAGCAACGCTAGATGCATGCATGCAAAATAACACCAGAACCAAATCATCAGGGAGTGATTAAATTCAATAAATTATTACTTTTTTAATTTCGTCTCTCGCACTCCTGACTGTCTGTAGCAGGATGGTGTAGTCTGGGAACGCAGTGCATCCCCCCACCCCCATTGTAACCAGCTCAGTCTCCAGCACTGTAGATGGTGAAGGCGAGGGATTGTGTGCAGATGTGCTTGGAGACTGGCCAAGCGCTTTGCCCTGAGAGAACATGTGGTCTGGGACTGTTTACGCTGGCACTGTCTCAAATCAACCCCCCACACAACATGCTAGGCCTCACAGGACACCACACACACACACACACACACACACAGATCTCTTTCCCCCACTGCTAGTCAGGAGCCGTTCTGCTAACTGATCCGCTTCAATCTTCATGTCAATTGTTGAGCGTGAGGTGCATCCATTGCCTGAAATAAAGCAAATGTATTTTAAGTAGGCTAATGACTTAATTTAGTTAAATTGGCTTGAAATTAAAATTCACCCTATTTTCTAAATGCATGTTATAGATCGTATTGTGAAGGATTCATCCATGCATGTGTTTGATTGTTTTAAATTGCTTTTGAGCTGGTCATTTTTAATCAAAATGTCCTAACTGGATCTTCCCGGGGGAAATTACAGACTTCTCTCGTATGCAGGACTCCTCCAATCATTTAGTCCGCTTAAACCCCGCCCCTACACGCTGACACATCTCACAATCAGTCAAAACCTAATTTGATGGGATGTCCACCTCTGTCTCTACTTCCATTTCATTCTGAAATGCTTTATTAGTTTGACGTTTATTGATTCAATATTATCTTTCTTTGTTTGCTGCATTTTGCTCTTAAAGGGATAGTTCACTGAAATAATTTTTTGATATGTTTTAGCTTACCTTAAGTGCATCCAAGATGTAGGTGTGTTTATTTCAGCAGTATTTTCAGTTTTGTTATTTTTAGGTCAAACCGTTCTCGTCTGTCAGTCATATAATGGAGGTCTATGGGGTCCACCTCAAAGAGCATGCACAGAGAGGTCCAAATTAAACATGATTTAATGACTCGTAAATGTAAGTACACATTGATGGCCTAAGACATGAAAGGAGCTGTTTGTGTGAGAAAACGAACAGTATTTCTATCGTTTTTACCTCTTGTAACCACAGCCACAAAGCGCCCGCGCCCTCAGATTACTTGAATGTGGCTGTGGTTACAAGAGTTGTTACGTGCTGTGGTTACGTGTCTTAGGCCATCAATATGTATTTACATTTATGAGTCTTTGAATCATGTTTAATTTGGACTTCTCTGTGCATGCTCTTTGAGGTGGACCCCATAGACCTCCATTATATGACTGATAGACAACAAAATATCAAAATTGGAAATACTGCGGAAACAAAGACACCTACATCTTGGATGCCCTTGAGGTAAGCTAAAACATAACATACCAAAAATGTCCCTTTAAATCGAATTCACGGTTTTCAAATATATCAGATTTGACGTCAGAGATACCATATTTTATTGGTTCACAGATAAGATTTCAGAGCTATAATGAGAAAAAAAGTTTTCAACTTCAATATGTGTCATGAGAAGAATTTGAAGCTCTATTATGGTATTTTATGGGTATTTTTTTTATGGATTTGTGTACGTTTTCATTCACTTGAATTTATGGAGAAAGCAGCATGGACATCCTGCTTGATATCTTTTTGTGTGTGTGTGGTTTGAAAAACATGAGGGTGAATAAATGAAGACCGAATTTTGCGTGAACTTTTCGTTTGATGAAGGTCTCTAGGATGAGTCCACATGTTTTGATAGGAAGGCCTAATAAATCACAGATTCATAGTGGCACATCTAGATGACAAATCTAATGGCTCACTTGAAACTGGAAAAAAAAGAGGTTGCTTTACACAAATTGGCAGCCAAACCTTGCACTGGGTGAGTTTCAGAGACAGTTGAATGCACAGATTGTCACAGATGCCTAGGGGGGAGGAGGTCATTAAGCATGCATGGTTGTCATGCTGTGTCAGACGAAGAGCTTGTTGGATTTATACCCCAATGTACAATGAGCTTTATCACCACCCCCAAGCCTTTCTCCCAGTGAGGCGTGGGGAATGAGGGTAGATACATGTTGAGGCACGTGGACGGACAAACAATCCCGACTATGCTACTCCCAGATGCTCTACATAGCCGGAATGCTGTTCTCTTTCCACAACATCTGCCGGCTGCACATCTTCCCAAAAGACTCGACTGGAATGGATGTCCCACATCAGAGACTCTGTTGTTGTGACCTCTCTATGAGTTGCAGATGTCATTCGGATGAAGAATTTATTCTTTTATTTTTTTGTAGGATTTTCCCCCCCAACTGTTTGGATTCTCAAATGTTAGAAGACATGAAGGTTATTCAACCAAGATTTAAAACTGTGGTGAAATAGAATTAAATGATTTGAAAGTACAGACCAATACAAGTAAACTATCAAGGAAGATAAAAACTGTGAATTTATCAGTGATTCACGGGCTATTGTTACATGGCATCATTTGATCTATTGGACCTTCCTTAAAAAGAAGTCTATGGCGGTATTCCATGCATCATTCTTTGTCTTGATTCATGTTTGGCGAGGAGGTGTAGCTACTTTTTTTGTTGACAGGATTTTTCTTAAAGTCAGCAACAGCGGGCACGTTAATATTATATTAGGCTACGCTTCAGTGGAAGCTGTAAAATCTTTAAGAGCTGTGTATATTGTTCAATGTACAACAGCGGGATTTATTAGAGAGGGTGGAACAAAAAGGGCTAAAACAAAATGTAGAAAATGTGCACTCTTCCTTAAGGACAGCTAAGGAGAAGAGTAAGACTATAGGCTAGTGTGTAGTGCCACCCAGTGGCCAGGATACTGTGATGGAATAAATTAGATATTTTATGTTTCGTGTCTCTGGAAAATAGATAGTGATAATAATAGTGTCTATTAGGTAAGTGGCATGTTGTTAGTAGGGTTATTATTTTTAAATGCATTAATTATTGTAAGTAAGGGGGTTATTATTCAGTATTTCCATGATGTACGTTTTAGACATTATATGTCTTTGCTTTCATTAAAATGTATGTTAGTTAAGTAAAATCGTTACATTTGTATTCATGGTGTTGCTATGACATATTTTAACTGGGGTCTTTTTATCCTGGGGCAACATATACCCCAGTATAGGGGCCATCTTACCCCTCTTTTATTTGACACAATAACATTTTAATATTTTGTGCAATAACAATTAAATTAGCAAATGTTTCTATTTATTTCCTAGTAAAACATTTCAGATTATAATTAATCGTCACATGCTGAACTTATATAGTGTCTAAATATGATACAATTTAAAAGTAAATACACATTTTTCTTGCTGATGTTCTTGTTTATTGGTGGCAGGTTGTTTTTTTTAAGTATTATTATATAGGCCTACTGGTATAGCCTTAAATAACTTATAGGCCTATTACCTGAGCTGTGTTTCTGGGATTCATGGAACAAAAGTTCATGACTCCTTTTCCTGCAGTTAGTGAGGTGGCTTTTCCAAGCTTCAGATAATTCCAGAGATGTGTTTGTCTGTTCCTTGGACTGTGACATTAAACTTCCTGCTGGATAAAAGTCATATTAATTTAAGCACGGAGGCACAAAAAGACCCACAAAAGGAAACTCCCCTCTTTCAGTCATGATTAGTGTTGTTGGAACTGATTTTACAAATGCTTTCCCCCTCATTTAATTAGAAAAAACTGTTTTATTTCACTTATTAAGTCTTTACTATAAACCTTTGGCAACTACCAACTCCACTCATGCAATAATGTATATTGACCACTAGATGGACCCATTTCATACGTGTAAGAAAATAGACAAAAGAACCCAAAGATGAACAAAGAAATAGCGAAAAAGAAACAGCGAAACTTAATTACACAGATACTGTATGCCAATTAAATTTAAGTCTTAAAATGATCAATAACTGCAGTTACTACCTGAGCTGTTTGTCTGGGCTGTATGAAATAAAAGTTCATGACTCTTTTTCCTGCTGTTAGTGAGGTGTATTTTCCAAGCTTCAGATAATTCTAGAAATGATGTGTTTCAGTTCTTTGGACTGTGACATTAAACTTCCAGCCGGATAAAAGACATTTGAATTTAAGCAAGAAGGCGCAAAAAAGGCCCACAAAAGGAAACTCCCTCCCCCTCTTGTCATGTATCAGTATTAAACACACACACACAAATAAGTGCATTAAAATCTAAGCTATAGACTCTAAAATCAAATTACAAAAAAGGCACATTTTAGCCACCTAAACGTAGGCTACTTCAAATGTGTCAATAACTAACTAACTAACAACAATAATTTTGGTTTTAGTATTGTTTATTGTTATTTTTATTAGTATTTATATAAGTAACCTACTAACTCTGTTGTGTTCTTCATTCATACATGTTTATCATTGATGCTAAAGAAAAAAATTCAATACAAACTGAAGTAATAGATGTATCACCACATGTGAATTTTAAAACTTAATTTTTTGCAACAAGAATTCAGCCAAAAACAAATTTTCTTATAACCTATTCAATTAATAGGCATAATAATTAATTATTGTGAGCAATGAAGTAAGAGCCAAGATGGCTGCGTGGCAGGATCAGTTTCCACCGAATGAGGGGGAAAACCACTGGTTACCCGTAAGCTGAGCCGCGCATGCGCAGAAGCCCAGTGCCGCGTAGGGGCTTTGAGTTTTTTGGACTCCTGTCGAGGTGGGTGACGTCATGCAGCAGTCCAGTAGAGGCTCCACTTTTCCCCCCTCACTTAAATTGTAACCACCAGCATCAGAAGCGGTGGGGCACAGAAGAGAGGAGCCTTTTTATTTTATTTTTGCAGCGAGGACCGCTAACTGACGACCTTGTATTTTTATTATCCTGATTTTGCAAAAGGAATAATTTCATCACAGAGAAGACCGCTTTGATTTTAAGGCATTTTTTTTTTAAAAGGCACCATAAACCTCTGTTTGCATGCTGTTAATCAGTAAGCAACATACATGACCGTGCTATTGTACAACACCTCGCCTTTTTAGGCTGGAAAAGCCTTTATATATAGCCTATATATATACATTTTAATGATACACTCTCCACCGTGCATATTGTCTGCTCAGCTAAATTTTCTAGCGTGTCGGAGGGCACAAGAAACAACAGACCACGGCGGTTTGGATGAATCCAGCTTTACTTGAACAATTGTGATATTTTCATAGGCAATGCCATCTTACAATGCAAACATGCTGGCTGTTGGATTGCTCTATCTGGGAGTAGTTTTTGCAATAGAGGTTGTTGATCCCACCAGAGCCATTGAAGGTGAGTAACCACGATTAAACGTGTTGTTTTGTCCTTGCATGCATCTGGAAGACAGTCTGTAAAGTTTTCAGATGGCCTGGTATGTAATAGTGACCAAGCTCATGTCCGTGCAGGCTGCTGCTTTCGACACCCACTAACGTTATGTGGGCAGCAATATGTGTTTATTTCAGGTTTGGGGATTGATTTTGAATAAATAAATAGCTTGCCGTGTAGAGTATTTGCACAGTTTTGTTATCACCTGTGCTGTGATTGCTACATGTCCTTGTTATCCTCACCCAGATTTGCGCTATTTCATTATGAAACATTCGCATTATCAGCATTTGTACACAGAGGCTACAAATCCCCCGGTTTTTAACGCGTTTGTGCCATTGGGGACCTAATGGAGATGTGGGAGTTGAGTTATATTGCAATAGCTTCAATAGGCCTGTGCATTCGCTGTAGTCGTTTATGAATTCAAACGCCTGTCAAATGTTATTCTCGTGCTTGCATGAATTGTTACAGTACGAGTGTAAGCGGAGCTCGCCACAGGTCTATTTGCATGCAGCGGACAGGCTCCATATTCCCGCATTCTTAGCGGTCTATTCAAGTGCACAGATAGGCACTAGTGCTTCGTTATCGCCAACAAAAGAGTCTTGTCTATTCTTTAGCGTTTGTTTTGCATCACGTAAACACCATAATCTGAGACATATATAGATTAGATATATATTTAGGACTAATTGCTCTCCACAATCAGGAATCCAAAATCAGTTCATATCTTTGCACAAGAATCCGAGTATGCACTTAACTAGTTTTGCTTCAGGACCCAGATTTTGATAGTGGCACTTTTGTTTATGATACAAAATGAAACAAAAATTTTCTTAGTGTCATGAATATTTTTTGTTGTTGTTATTTTTAAAGAATAAATGGTACAAACCATGTTCATGCTGCAAATGAACCTATATTTAATGTTTTTCCATTGAATATTTCTTTTTTTTCTTTCAAAAAACCCCAAAAACAAATCTATCTGGGCTTATGGAAATTTCTAATGTTTTGCACCATAACACATGATTGGATGCTGATTTTGATATCAACTACAAAAGATTTGAGTAGCATTTTTCCTCTCTTTTTTTTAATGTTGACAAGCCTATCACTGTGCACTTTTATTTGGTTACTTACATTTTAATATTTGCATTTGGCTTTCTGTTTTCCCTGGCAGTTTGAGGTATTTAAGTTGGCTAAATATTTTAAAATAACAAAGAGCTTGGCCTAGTTATTCCTTTTTATAGCTTTTGTTTTATAGTTTGTGATGTTAACAATAACGACCCACATAAATGCGGTGCTTACAAAGCATGCCGGATGCCTTTTGAATACTTCAGATAGTTTTCTGTGACATCTGTATAAATTATGCAACGACCCTTTTTAGTAGGGCTCAGAAAAATAGCCTACAAATGGCCAACATTTTGAATTATGCAGATCTAAAAGCAACGCTCATGCCAGAGAAATAAGTGCATATGTAGGCCTGATCAGAAGTAATTTTCTTTTTTTTTTTTTTTGTCTTAAAGGGATAGTTCACCCCAATTCTCATGTCATTCCAAGCCAGATGTTCAGTATTGTTTTTGGAGCGCATTGATTATATTGTATGGACAAATGATGAAACCGCCTGGAACACAAAAGAACATATTTAGTTATTTTAATCTGTAATCGTCAGTTACTTAAGGAAACATCCATGTCATTTATATGACTGTTGATGAACATTGTTTGCTCTGCACATTTGACCCATGTGCTGCCACCTCAGACAGCCTGTCAGATGATTTTGACTGTCAGAGATGAGTCGCCTCTGCTGATCTCTGATAATAGGTTAAGTTGGGACTTGTGACTGCGACCACAAAAAATGAACCTCAGGAGACCTCAGATGAACCGTTATCTTGTCTAGACAGGATTTGGTGCCTGAGGGATGTAGATATTTTTATTATACTGGAACTTAAAGATTACTGTCGTAAACAAATATTCTATATTTGAACACTCCTCATTCGTGAAACTAATGAGATGAGATTTTCTTGGCATGGAATGAGAGTAATATGTTGGTTTTATGCTATGTGAATGACCTGGGAGTTTGTCTGCTCTGTGAAAAATGTGGAGGAAGTGGTCTGGCGGACAGAGGCAGGGTGGAGGTTCTTGTGTTCCTCCAACCTCTCTGGAACATCTGGATAGAGCAGAGCCATTATTCTAGACATTATTCTAGAACTTTAGGGAGGAATTATAGGAAAGCACTGCAGACCATTAGTGACCAGCCTTGGGAGTATGTATCTGCTGAGGCATTGCCTCACTGTTAGATCACATTTTGGTATGTGGCCTAATGCTAAGCACTGATTTAATGTACATGTTAGCATTTGACCTTTGGTGGTGAGTGGGCCTGAGCTGGAATCAGTCTACTCTACTGTCATCGTCTAATGACTTCAGCAGGAACTCATGGCGTTATGTGGTTCACTGTTAGAACAGGAGAACTGATGCTTTTTCAGTGTTGGAGTAGACCAGTTTTTCTGCTTTAGAACTAGGGGTGGGCAGTATGACTAAAATCTTATATCAAGATAGGAGTAATTTTATTTCACGAAAACAATATATATCACAATATAGTTATTAGCCTAAGTAATAAAAATCTAAAGCTTACTGAAAACAAGTGAACGGTGATAAAGAAGGTGAAATTAATTACAAGCATATAGGAAAACACACCACAATAGAACAAAGACTTAAAGGGATACTCCACTTTTTTTGGAAATAGGCTCATTTTACAACTCCCCCAGAGTTAAACAGTTGTGTTTTACTGTTTTTGAATCAATTCAGCCAATTTTCTGATATTTAGAATGATATCTGTAACCAGACCATTTCTGGTCTCATTGACTACCATAGTATATATTTTTTCGTACTATGGAAGTCAATGAGACCAGAAACTGTCTGGTTACTGATATTCTTCTAAATATCAGAAAATCTGCTGAATTCATTCGAAAACGGTAAAACTCAACTCTGGGGGAGTTGTAATATGAGCCTATTTCCAAAAAAGTGGAGTATCCCTTTAAAATGAAATAGACTTACCTGAAAAACTTTGAACTTCAAACACTGGAAATAAATAAGAAATACTACATGCGTATAAAGTAATCAGATGTAAACACTGCATAGTCTTTACTGTGTAAATTATACATTTATTTTTGTTAAAGTTATTCAGTTAAGAGCAGTGAGAGATTGTCTCTTTTTTGATTACCATTAATAACGGCAAGAGGTAAATTTGGATGCTGTCACTTTAAGAGCAACTGCATGAACCCAATATACTCACGTGTTGTCTTATGTTCACTTACAACATAAATGGCTGTTTTGACTTACAAAGACATGGTTACATTAACACATAGCGACATATAGGTATATATTTTTAACCGTTTGAGCCCAATTATTTTATAAGCTTTTAATTAACAAAAACTATTTGGAATAGTTTTAGTTGAGAATAACAATACTGATTTAAGGGCTGCCAAAGTTAATGAGCGAACTGGTGTCATTTAAAAACGTTTAACGCTGTTCAATTTCTCAGCACTGTCTTAATGTTATTAGTTGTTTTTTTGAAACATGTTAGCTTAGTTTGTTTTTTCTGATTATGTTATGTTTTATTTTTACTTAAATGTTTTCATTTACTTTTCTTTAACAATCTTTTTTGTCCTCTGTTTGATCAATCCATTATCTTATGTACACACCTGCCTTTGTGGCTCATGCTCCGGAGGTTTCTACAATCCTCTTATAGTCTGAGATAAATCCATGAATCCTCCCACATTCATACATTAATACATCTACTCATACATTCAGTTTTCATTCAACCATTCGTTTCTCCCACACCATCTCTGCCCCATTTGATGAATGAATAGGACTACATTATAAACCTCTTGGAAACATTCTCATTCAGGCTTGGATTTCTTTTTTCTGTTGTTAGTTGAAGAGCACTGCAACTGCAAAGTCTGTTACGTAACCTTTAATTGAAGTAAACACTGCACAGCAGATTTTTAAAATGTGATCACTTACTTAAAGAATATTCCAGCAGGTTTTCTGCATCTGTGACATACTGTCAGTGCTGTTTGCTGTTCTAGTTTAGGAGGTCGCAAAATACTATTCATGAGCTATGAAAATTCTCATAGCTCATGAATATTATTTAGGTAATGCTCAAATGTTTTAACATTATATTTTACTGTTCCTATAAAAAGTGTATATTGTGTTCTATACAAAATATAGGTTTGAATTACTCAATAATCTGTATTAAGCTTTTGCTTCCGTAAGGACATTTTTGTCTTTTTTAATGTTGTTGTTTTAATCATTTTGCCTGTTCATGCCAACTGCATACATTTAGGCAGAAGTGTGTATTTTTATTGGAATAAATCTGTTAATATAAATCTATTATCTAATCTTCTATAAATCTATTTTACACTAGGACCTTAAGGACAAAAATGTCCCCATTAAAAGTTAAAACTGCAATTTTAATCCAAGGGCAATTTAATTATAAAATGCAGTCTTTGTAATAGGCTTTCATTCTGTTGGCAAAGCTTCAAAATAAAAATGTATTTACTTGTATATTTATTTTACCAGATGGAACAATTTTCTCAGGTTGGCCTATAAAGCAAATACTTTTCTTTTTTCCTATTTTCGGCTTCTTCTATATTATAGAGCAAATGCATAAATTATGCAGTTATAATTTTGAGGGTGTGTTGGCCTGTTAGTATGGATCTCAGAGTGTGGTTTGTATGTGTGTACTAGTAGCCTGGTTAAAACCAGACCATTCTTCGTTGTAACCGAGTTATGGTCTGGCAAAGCGTCACCAACGGACGTTGTGGATTGACCTAAAACCAATCAGAGCGATGAAGGAGATGGTGTATATGCAGAGTGGTTGAGTGTTGTTCTTTGCTCAGTTTTTAACAAAAAGGCTTAGCTGGCAGATAGGGATAGCTGATTCGAACGAGTGGTGTTTGGCGGCAGCCTCCATCTTTGTAATGTAGGCTACAAAATCTGCTTCAAAATCCCAGCGCTGTCGTCATCGTGTAAACCCGCTCCAACGTTTCTGATTGGTGCCACGATTTCGACTAATTGGAAATGGGCTTGAATGAGCTCTTCGCCAGACTAACTTTCAGAGCAAATCTAAATTTGCCGGAAGTTGTCTGGGTTTTCCCAAGCTAGTGTACTAGGGGTGTAACGGTTCAAATTACTCGCGTTTTTGTCATGGTTTTAGAGTCACGGTTGTGGTACAGTTCGTATGCGCTATTTTCAGGGAAAACGCGTCATAAATGACTAGTCATCTTAGAGAACATGCCACTTGCGTTGAACAAGGTTAAGGTGAAGCCAATGCGTATCAGTACCGACAGAAACACACCCATTAGCCAAACTCTGTCTGTCTGTTTAATGCATTGTTATTTTCAACAAACCATATTATAGATATGCTTCGTCAGATTTGAGATGAATCGCGGTGCAAATACCGTTCTCCAAAAAACATTGTGTGCGTATTATGTTTGAGAGATATCTGTATAGCTTAACTTGCAATTAACCCGGAACCTTCCTTTTTTAGATTATTCACGGCTCTGATCGAAAATCCGATTTTCAACAGTTTATTTTTGTCGGCGTACAGGAATTGTCTTTTGAAATAAAAAAGCTCAATGTAATAGCATTAGATTACTCAGCTGGAGTCTTACCACCCAGGGCCTGAGTCGGCTCTAATCTCCCTCTTTTAACCTCCCCTCTTCCTGGGAAACGGTAGACTCCTCTGGGACTGAGGGCTAAACCTGGATTTGCATAACCGACTAGATATCGCATGGTGAGAGGTTTGGAGTTGTGGATGAAAGGTTATTGTTGATGGTATTGAGCTAAATATGCTGTAATTGGTGTTTTCGGCTTGCGGTATTAATGTTTACCCTATTTAACTGCTACACCCAGGACATGGCTGCATGTAGCAAAACACAAGTAGATGGGTGCTGTTGATGAGCCAGTGACAAGGAAACATAGGCGAGTGGTTAGAAAGTGCTTTTGTCAACTACTGCACTTGGTCCTTTTCTTTTTGGTGTGATGTTCTCAGATGTTGTGTGAAGTGTTTTCCTGTTTCTTTAGAGTCTGAGTATGAAGATCTGATGATGTTGAATGTTCTAAATGGATTGCCTTCTTCCTTCCTCACATGAGGCACAAGCATGGCTGCTCAAATGTTGAGGCCAAATGTCATGTTTTCTAAACATCCCATCCCACACTCACGCTCTAGAACTTTTACCTTTTCAATTTCTCTCATTCACTCTTATATTCTACCTTTCAAAAGTTTTTTTTATTTTTTGGTTTAGAAAGAAGTCTCTTATGCTCACCAAGACTGTGTTTATTTGATTAATAATAGACTAAAAGCAATAATAGCCTACACTGTAAAAAATATTGTTGGTTTAACTTAAAAAAGTAAGTAACCTGGGTTGCCTTAAAATTTTAAGTTGATTGAACTGGAAAAAGTGAGTTAATGCAATGAAGTAGATTAATTTAACCATCAGAAACTCAAAATAATAAGTTATCTCAACTAAATAAATTATTATAAAGTTGATTTGACAAAAGAAAATATGTTGTGATAACAAATCTTGAAAATATTTTTTACAGTGTAGTTAGAATTCCAAGTCGTTTTCTTTTTTATTCATTACTATTTTATTTGTCGTATACTATTTGTTTATTTTATTGACTAAAATATTTACTATTACTTCTCACTTTATCTTATATTTACTATGTTTGCATTGCACTTTACCTGTACCATCATATGTAGGCTATTACCATAAAGGATCCGATCAGCTTTGTTTTCAGCGAATACAATAAAATCATATGGTTTTGGTAGCTGTAGTAGAAGTTTAGTAAATCATGAAAGAACTTTTATTTGTGGTCTCGTTTTAACGCTCCTTATTGTCTCTCTCATCTGGCTGTCAGAGAACTGCTCATGTATGAAAGCAATTAAAATCCAAATAATCTTTGGTGCTGTGACTAAAGTCTGTCTGTATCACGCCTAGAGCCGTATCTATGCATCTATTCACAATATTTCAATTTACTCATCCTGGAGATGACAGCAGTTACTAGAAATATACAATTGGCGGTCATGAAAAGGACTGGGCCCTTCATTGCTCGGCCTGACTTAGGGCCATCAGTCATTGTGTTGTTTATATGAAATGACCGGTATTAGGAAAGAAACAGGTGTTCTGTGGACATCAAACCTGCCCTTTAATAGTTTCATGGGTAGTTCACACCTGGGAACTTGCAGCTCCTACAATCTCAGTAAATCCTGTTCACTGATTCATGCGTCAGATATGAAATATTAAGGCTAGAAAGCCATTGTGATAGCTTAGTGGATAGAGTGGGCATAAACGTGTAACTGAAAGGAAGACTAAGCAAATAACAGCTACTTGTTATGTTAAAAGAGAATCAGTTGATCAATATACAATGAGTAGCAGGGTGAGACCTTTCATGAATAGATTATTTGTGAGTGCAGACTCAGAGGAGGGCGGGCACAATGTAGCACTTTACTATTTATTTTGGTGAAAAGGTTTGTTTTCCTATTATATTTATTGCATTTTCCATTTCAAATTGCAGGTAAAAGAATCCAAAACAAATCTCACAAAGTAAAGGAAAATATAATCCATTAATCTGTGATTTTAACAATAACGATAAAAAGTGGGCTCTTTAATTTATTATAATTTAGGGTTACAAATAGTCCTTTGTCAGTTTTCACTTAATTATCACTTAACTTATTTTTTCTGTCCTATTTTATTCACTCAAAATCTCATTGTAGTGCAGTGAGTGTTATTGTGAACTTAAACCATTTAAATATTCTTTTTATTGAAATAAAGTTGAAATAAAATATAAGTATTCAAAATAAAAAAGATAGTAATAATAAATACATTTAATGAAAAACTGATAAGCACGTAATTAAAAGAAAATATAAAATAATCAAAGTAAAACTATAAATACTATAAAAGTGTATATAATGAAATAACACTGCCTGAAGCCCATGAGTTTATAATACTCATTAGTTCTCATTAGACATAAGAAAGTAGATTTTCTATAGCTAATATCAGACATCAATTTGGGTCATAATGAGGGAACATCAAAATGGACATGATCAGGGATGACAAAGCTTACACTTCCAGTTTCAGATCACTGATACATAACTGACAAATGTTTGGCTAGTCTAGACCGCCTGAACAAACTGGTATCTGGTATTTCCTCATTAGAGAGTGTAACTTATCGGGATTAGATGTGCTGCTGTAATATATCAGTTTAGCCATGTATTTTATACATCCTGGAAATGGACCTTACCTTCTCAAGCTTTGGTACAAAGTTTGCTTTTGTGTTTGGTTTAAATTAGGGGGTAATGAAATCCACATTTTGAAGGTATCATCATAAAACATACCGAAGCAAGATCTTTCTGAAAACCAGGCAGAAATGTGTTCATTTCATGTGCAAGTCTGGTCGTCACTCACAGTCAGAATGACTGTTCAGAGGGTCTGACCACATCATGTGTGAGCAGCAGGCCAGTACATGCTACCCTGTTATTCACAAAGCTCTCTTGTTTGAACATATTGTCCTGTTGTGTGTGTGTGTGTCTGCAGGCTTCTTTGTGTAAGAACACTCAAATGTGTTTTTGAGGCCATTTTCTACATTTCGAACGAGGTGGACGGACCCCCGACCTTCTTAGTATGGTGTTGCTCAAACGGGTCACTGGACTGTGTTTGAAACTGGTGTTCAGCATAAAAATAGAGATCAATGAACAGAGAATGTAGCCTAATTGCTCTTTCCTTTACCGCATGTTAACACGCATCCCTTCCTAGGGGTACTGCAGTGTTGTGCTGAAAAGATGGCAAAATGCAGTGGTAAGAACTATCTTGTCCCTGTAGACTTTTCCGACTTTTTCTGTCGGAAGCCTCGTTCCTAGTGGCAGTTTCTTGCTTAGTTTATGTATTGTGGCTTGTAGTCGGTGTTCCTGCTGGATGCCTTAAGATTATAGCTACTGTAGGCTGCATTAATGGGCCTTTCGAAAAATCTGATTGTGTATTGCTGTTCCTTTTTTTTATGTACACGCACAGTACCATTCAGAGGAAATACATGATGAATACATATGATTTCATGAAAAGTACAGTAAAAATAATAATATTGTAAAATTGTATTACAATTTAAAATAACTGTTTTCTATTTTACTATGTTTTAAAATGTAATTGATTCCTGTAATGGCAAAGCTGAATTTTGAGCATTATTACTCCAGGCTTCTGTGTCACATGATCCTTCAGAAATCATTCTAATGCTTATTTGGTGCTGAAGAAAGGTATTAATAAACGTATTAATGTTGAAAACTCTGCGTTTAGCTTCCACTGTCACCTGCAGGTCTGTGAGGCAGATGGAAAATTCCTAAAGGGAGGAGAGCAGTGCAAGCTGATGGGAACCAGTCTTGCAACTGATCTCTCATTTTCTTTTTGTCATTTTTTCCCCCTCTCTCTTTGCTCGTTTTCTCTGTATGTTATGTTACAACTTCTAATTGCAAACAGCATCTTCAGGAATTTCCCAGAGAATGTATAACACAGAGAATTAAAAGGTTATGCAGCAGCGTTTGGTGAATCTTCCAGAAATTTTCTGCACTGTAATAAGAACCACCCTGATATAATTGTCTTTTTGAGCAAAAATCTCGACTCGGTTCCAAAATTCCATTGTGGGCTCCAAAGACCCGAGGTAAACCCGAGAACTCGCCATTTACAAGCCCATATCCTCACAGAGGACGGGTCTGCAGATGAAATCAATTAAAAGGTGCTGGAATGTGTGGCCAAGGTCTGGAGCTGATTTGTAGGGGCGTTGCACTGTGTGGGGGGAAGTTGAGACTGAGGGGCTGAAAGTGGGTCACGATTCAGGGCTGCCTGGGTTTCGATACAGGTGTCCCGATTCGATTCCGAATTGGTTGTCGATTAGATTAAATTCTCGATTTTCGATTTGATTCAATGAATTCAATTTTCACTGTAAAAGTAATAAATTATAAAACAGTTATTGTTTTTGACCCATGTGTCCTCCTTTTAGTGTTATAAATAAGGTCATGACACCCAAAATTAGTTTCAGATAGGTCTAACAGTAGTTCTCAGGTACAGAAAATGAATAAAGTATTTAAATGAAAAAAATCACTGCAAATAATCTTCACTTTACACATTAAATAAATAACGTTATTCAGTGAAAAGCAATGAGTGTTTTGTGGTTTGATTAACATTAAAAACATAGACAGCAGCAAGAATAGGCTGCTATCACTTTAAATAATGTACCGTACGTATCCAATATAATGATACACTTGTATTCTCTACTGTTTACTTCAGTCACAACTGACTGTTACATGGATTCTTGCAAAAACGGGCGTTTTGAAGTAAATTTATATGAATTTTGGCTGTTTAAGCACAGGGATAGGTGAAATAGAATTAATTTTATTATTTGCACGCCGATCTGCGGGTTCTCTTTCGGTTGAATACTTAAATCGGCAAGGCTTGAAATCGTGTGCTGAAAGCCACATCTGCATCCGCCATGTTTAAGGGGTCATATTATGAAATTTTCGTGCCATATATTTTCAAGTTAATTAGATTTTTCAGGGTCTAAATGAAAAGTTTGTAATACACTTTAAATGAAAATTCTCATTAGTATTGAAAACACTTATTTTACCTAGTCAAAAACAGCTCTGTTTTCAGCACGCCGTTTCAGTGCATATGCCTTTAAATGATAATGGGCTTCGCTCACTCCGCCCCTCTGTTCTGCGGGCATTTAGACACAACACACGTGGAGTGTTGTCGTGACAGCAGTTGAGGGTATATTTTGGATAGAAAGAATGGCAGCGGGAGTTTCTGAGGACACATCCATGCAACCGTATCAGTTTGAATCGCAGTCGGACCCTGAACAAGATGACGGCTGCAAAGAAGTTCAACAATTAAGGTTCGAACAGGACGTTTCTGAATGGTTAGTTAACATAATGTCACTTTGATCTATCTTTGTACGTAACTTACTGGTAGGATAACGTTAGAGTAACTTAGTGAGATGGAGGACGCTGTGTTTACTGATGTATACGTACTCCGTTTGTAATAACACAATGACCAGAACACGTTGTTCATTATAAACGTGGGATTGTGAATTATATCGAGAACGCCGGATAAAGAAAACATGCCTTGAGTGTAAACCGTTTGTAATCGTAATCAAGCAATTTGCAAAGATTAATGTTAAAATAATAAAATTTTACACTCACTTCTTCTGGAGGTGCAGCAAGGACATGAATAGTTGGTACCAATTCTTTTTTCAGGAGCAGCTTCTTAGCAAAACCAGCTTTATAACTTACTGACCCTCGTTTATAAAGCAGTGTGGTGAGAAAAGATTTGCAAATTGTGCAAACATAAAAGCATTGACGTTGCTCGTGGGGAATATTTCCTTTGAAAACAAAACTCAGCCAGTGTGTCTTCAGCGGTTCGGATTTAGTTATTCGTTATTAAAGCCAAGAACAGAACACCACAATCACTTAGACGCCATTTCGCTCCAACGTATCAACAATGATACTATGATGACAGCTCACTCAGGGCGGGAAAATACGTTCTTTGGCGGGAATGTATTGAAACACTGGTGTCAATCAACAATCGTGGGAGGGACGTCCGAGAAGTACGGCTCGATTTGAGGCAGGGAAAAACATAAGGAGATTAAAAAAAAAAAAAAAACACTAGAAGGATTTTTATCATTGTATGATGTTGTGGACAGGCACTGCCAAAACACATTTCAGTACAATCAACTTGTAAAAGTGCATGTACCATTATTTGACCCCTTTAAGCACTGAATTGAGCTATCTCATCTTTTATGAGAAAACGCTTCACTGCCATTTTCTGCTTTCTGTGTTTTCACTTTTATACGGTAGGGGGCGCTATTATGCATCTGCTGAACGAGTACATTATCTCCAGATTAAAACCAAGGCGGTAATCCATTCGCCAGAAACTGAAGCCTCCCGGGAGCCACCATTGTAGCATTCCATTGACACCCATTCATTGTTGCGTCACTTTGACGGCGAATAACTTTACATCTGAAGCGTCCAAAGACTCCATTTGTCCATTATTTATTTCTAAAGAAACACGACAATGTATTAAAGGCTCCATTACCTTGTATCTTACGTTATGGCCCCGTAGAAGCAGTTTTTGTAAAAATAGGCTAATGATTGCATCATAACGAATCGACAGTAGAGAAATTACTGTATAGACAGGAGTAGAAGCTTGCAGGCAATTGGGGGACGAAACTAGGAGCAAGTCCAAGCAAACGTAATGGAAATAAACAAAAGTCCTTGTAAGTAGAGTGTGCCAAAGTGTCCTGTGAGTATTGTTTTGGAATGAACCAGGGGCATGAGCACAATCTAAGTTTGATATCCTGATTAGTGATTACAGCCCCAAATACACGTGTACATATCTGCACATAGCTGTTTGCTAACACATGCTGGTTCTTTTTTGCTTCCGTCCAGCGTCTTCCCCACTATCTGTAAAGCGGATAGTTCCTTTAGTGAAAAAGCGATAGTGTGCCACTGCCTTCCATTCCGCAACATTGAACGACCGTGATGTATGAATGATTGTTTTTTTGAACCTCATTTCTTTGGAATTTCATCTCATTAGAAACTGGCCCCATTTTTCAGTGCCCAGCTCAACTAAGGGTTGTCCTAGAAAATTAACATCAGAGGACAAAGTTATAAATCAGTTAAACTCCCTCGGCCAGAATTTAGAGAAAAGATCAATGTTTTAAACCTGTGAAGGTGCCTGGATGTAAAACACTCCTGTCATTTTGAAATGCCCAAGACAAAGCGCAAATGAACGAAACGGAAGTTTCTCCCACATTGGCCGGTCTTCTGGCCGGCTCCCAGCCCTTGTGTGGAAACAGCTTTTGTTATAACAGGACTGTGGTATTTCGAATGACTGCAGTGTGATGTTGGGTCGCTTAGCTCAAGGAGTCCTGGCTGGTGCACCTTTTTGGGATGCTCCTGATGTTTGCAGTTGGGTGCAGGCCCAGAGGAACAAATAAAGGCCTTCTTCATTCCCCACCATAGACTCTGATGCTCTGAAATGATTAACAGTCCCCGTTGATTTGCACCTTCAAAAACTTGTCAGTAGTTTGGCTGTGCGTTTGGAAAAAAACAGGGGTCTGAATTAACAATCCACATCTCTGTCTGAAATATTTGTGTGCTTTGAATGAAGGCAAGCTCTGTGGGAAAAGTTGCCTGTGTACTCGGTTCCCCCCAACGACCCCAAAACCTCCAATTAGAGTCAAAGACGCTCGTCTTCACGGTTGCTCGCTGCTGCTGTGTTAACATGCATCACTGCCATGAGTGATGAGAATGAAAGATTTAGACCTTAGGAACGCAGTCAATAACAACAATAATAATAATAATACCTTTTATTTATAGGTGCCTTTCAGGGCACTCAAGGACACCATGCAATATAAAACCAGGCAATAAGTACAAAGCCTACAACAATGTCAAACATGTCCTCTAATACTTCTCGCTTAATGCTGTTGATGGTGATATTAGCAAAAGTACATATAGATGAATATATCTCTCAATATTAGGTAATTTGGGTTATTATTGTTTGTAATTTTTTTACCATATATTTTATTTTCAATGTGTTTTTTTTTAGTTTTCACTCTGTTTAGTTCTATTGTTAGTTTTTTTTAAAGCTTAGTTTCAGTTTATTTGTTTTTTTAGGGCTGTCAAACGATTAATTGCGATTAATCGCATCCAAAATAAAAATTTGTGTTTACTTTACAATTATTTTGTGTATATATATATATATATATATATATATATATATATATATATATATATATTTATATATAAATACACACACATGCATGTATATTTAAGAAAAAAATCTTATTTATATATAAAATATTTATATTTATTTATAATATAAATTATATATAAATCTATATACAGTATATACATGAAAATATTTCTTAAATATATACAAGCATGTGTGTGTATTTATATATATATATATATATATATATATATATATATAAAACAATTATACACCGTGCACCCACATATATTATGTAAACACAAACTTTTATTTTGGATGCGATTTATCGTGATTAATCGTTCGACAGCCCTAGTTTTTTGTTTTGTTTTTGACTAGTATTTTAGGGGTGCCAAAGTTAAAGGTTTAATAATGTTAAATTTCTCACTGTATAGTGTTATCTAGTTGCTGTCCATTTACATTTTCATGTTTAATACTGTGAAAGTTTTTTTTAATAATACAATCTGAATTAATTTTATATATACAGTATATTTTTAGGTTTCACTATTTCCCAATAACAAATATTTTCATTTTAAATTTCATTAACAATAATAACACTTGACTTTGGAGATAATTGCCATTGCCAGTCATGGGTATAGATATATACATATCTCCATTACCAGCTGTCTCCATATTTTAGAAGCTTATACAGCCTCTTATATAGTCCTCCTCCTCTCCTGAACATCTATTCAGGGCTTGTAAAGTTTTATATGCACTTTCCACTTTGTATCTATCATCCTCCTAATGCTGCTGACCGGATCTCTGAGAGCTTAACTGGTTCACTGGAACAAAGCATAGTTCTACAAGCTTGTTTGGGAATGGATAAAACGTCCTGGATGTTGACATGCCTTGTGTTTATTGGATCCTGTGAGCGGTCCTGAAGGAGAACACACAGCAAGGTTTTAAGTACTTTCTTGTGTGGTATAGGTGGTTGCTTTGGTTATCCTCTTTTTGCCAAAGTGTATGGGGTTGTTCGCAGAACTCGTTCTCGTGTTCTTTTATGCGTTGTCTGCAATGTTTTTTTTATGTTGTTAATATGAGCTAGACTGTTGCTAAATGTTTTTTTCAGTTATACTTTGTTTTTACTCCATCTAGCTTGAACGTGTCTTGTGTTAATGACCATCCAAGATGATCAACGTGTCTAGCGGGGGAGGGAAGGTGGGGCTTTTGTTAGAGTAATAAAATGTACAGTAAAATAACATTATGTTACTTCTGTTAATGTATAATTGAAGCAGTAATTGATGTGATAAAATCACAAGTCTGATTTGATTTAATGGTGTATAGCCTAGATAAGTAAAAAATAATAAACAAACATGGCACACACACACACACACACCCCCCCCCCCAAAAAAAAATAAATAAATAAAAAAAGTTTTATATCCCAAAGTTTATGATATTTAAAATGATGATCAAATGAATTGGATAACAAAATCTATTTCCCACTCAAAGATGGCTGCCACTGGGAAACCAGGTTATTTCTGACTACTCTCCCAAATGAAAGAGTTGTGTCTTTATTCTAGGAAGGCAATTCCAGAGTTTAGGAAACAAATGTGAAAATGCTCTCCCTGCTTTTAGAGGACTTGGATATCCTAAGTAGTGGTACTACCAGAAGCCCCGAGTTTTGTGATATTAAAGAACGTGATGGATTTGTAGGGCGATTGAAGATCAGTTAAATACACAAAGCTAAACCGTTTAGGGCCTTAAAGGTCATTAGGAATACTTTGTAATTGAAACTTACAAAATTGAACTTATCCAGTGTAGACGATATATGATCATATTTTCTCTTTGTAGTTTAGTTGGGTATTGAATCTAATAAACGTGTTGTTAGTTTAGATCTGAAGAATCATAAAACACTGTCATAGGTTGTAGATTTACAATTGCATTTCTAATGCTTTCGATTTTGAAGTGGAGAAATTTAGTAGAGATGTAGTCATTACTATTAAACTGTGATGAAATAAAATTCTCTGAGCCCACCGCAAGTTTCGCACATCAAGCTATTTTACCTTATTTGTTTTGTTGCGCATATTACTGTAACTTTGTTAGCCTAGCAACATATCTTCATAACATAACATAACTCCGCTGGAGCCATTTAGAGCCATTGCATTTCATGTGGCATGCTAAAAGGTTGCTGCCTACAGTATGTGGAACCTTCTGAATGAGTCATTTCCATTTTGAATTCGGAAACCGCTTTAGAAGGCAGAGAAGTTCAGGATGTTGTAGAACAAATCTAAAGATGGTCAGAAATGCTTAATTCTATTCACAATTTCACCCACTTTGTCTATATCCTATCTTGTCCGGGGGGATATCATCTTAAGTGACCAA
Organism: Pimephales promelas; assembly: GCF_988280905.1. Classification (NCBI taxonomy): domain Eukaryota; kingdom Metazoa; phylum Chordata; class Actinopteri; order Cypriniformes; family Leuciscidae; genus Pimephales; species Pimephales promelas. The sequence continues at coordinate 20,561,646 of NC_142788.1, read as the reverse complement.
ACTGTTGTCAGTGATGGACTGAGAATAGAGGCAATGGTCCAGCTTTCTCAGCACTTTCAAAAATGTATAGAAATGTGACTGATACTATGCACATCTCTCTTCTCTCTTGTGATTGCAGTCACATCTTCTCCCCCTTGCAGCTTTTCCCCTGGTTCCCTTTCCCAAAACACCTCTCCTCCTGCCAAATGTGCAGAGAGGGTACTGTATGTGTTCGAGAGGGAAGGTCCTGCAGAGAATCACAATCAGATAGTTACCTGTTTTCTACTTCTCTACTCAACTGCTATTTGAGATACAGTGTACAATGCTACAGTAATTGCAATCAGACAGTTCTAGTTGACCAATTAAAACCAAAAAGTGTGCCCTGATGTCCCTATTAATGGCTATTTTTGTAGATTTGTGTTCGGAGCTCTGTGCTTAAAATAGGTCTTGTTGATATAGTGCATTCAAATTTCAAAATGATTTTGTCGTTGATTTAAAAATTGCGCAACATTGTGAATGTCACTATCATTTGATTAGTAAAAATGCCACAAGTCTGAGTTTCTGATTTGGTTCCTTGATTACTAAGAAATAATTTCTTAGTCCCTCATGTGTTGAAATGTTTTAGTAATCAACACTGATGGTTGCCCTACTTATACATTCATCCGTGTTGATATATATATATATATATAAATGAAAATGATTTGAAGATATTAAGGTTACTCTGACTGAATCAGAGACTTTCAGAGAAAATACATAATGTCTATATTATAGATATTGAGTAATGTTAAAAGATTGGAAAATATTGAGCTTAAAAATAAATGCAAGGTTTGTAAGGATGATTGTTCTAAAAAAATTTCCATTTAGCAGATTTGTCTGAATATTGTATTTGGAAAAGGCCTGTGGTCAGTTGTGTATGCAAGTGGGCCGCACCCACAGGAGGAATTGGAGCGGCAGTGTTTTACTGGGGGACTGACTGACTGGGAATGGTTTAAATACAGCAGCGGTTTTGCTGAGGATCTCTGACTTCTAGCTGAGTGGACTAGTGTCAGCAGTGGGCAGAGCCAGATTACCCACAGTCCTGAGGCGGTTCTGCGGTTAACCTCAACAATCTCATCAGACTGACTGAGCAAAAATACTCCTCTTATTGTCGTGCTTTCTCTGGGTTTAGACAGAACTGACGCATACTTAGTTCGCCCTACCACCGGCAATGAAAAGGCCTATGTCCACACGTCGAAAAAAACATCTCTCAGGTTAAAAAGAGCAAAAGCAAACCACTGTTTGTGGGCAGCACTTGGGAAATAAACAAACCTAAAGCACCCATGCTGAATTAAGTCATTTAATATTTAAGCAGAATGAGTTTTCTGCGAATATAAAGCACAGTTGTGAACTTGGCATGACCCTGCTGTGTTTTTTTGTGTTGAAACCAGACATCTTTGGCATGAGGAATGGTAGTTTTTCAGCAAAGCCTACGACCACATCCACAAGGTTTTTCTTCTTAAAGTTTTGTCCTGTCACATTATTTTATTTTATAAGTGGGACATCTAGATGTTCGCCTCAACAAAAAATGGACGACTTATTGCAGAAGCATTTAGTGGTTGACCATATGGGTTGTTCATTGGCTCATATCTAGACAAGATGCTGGATGATGACTGATTTTTTTTCTCTCATTTTTATACATAAGGTCCAAAAGTCTGAGACCACTTGGGAAAATCCTTTGATTTTGCAATGTTCATACATTTGCTTTGATTGTTTGAAATAATATTTAAGGTATTGGTTTATTCATTTGATAGCATTTCTTAGGCCCCGTCTACACTACTGCGTTTTCATTTAAAAACAGAGACCTTTTGCCACGTTTGCATCTCCCGTCCAGACTAAAACGGAAAAAAACAAAGACCTAAAACGGAGAAGTTTAGAAACGCTGCAGCTCCGTTTTGCGTTTTGAATCTCCTAAGGTCGTTTTAGTGAAGACGGGACAAACCGGAGGACTTTAGAAACGATGACGCTGAGGCTCACGGTCGGCTCTATGATCAGTCGTGACGTGTCCTGCCCTGATTCGTCACCCACCCATCACATGACCCATCCCCGTAAGAAAACATACAAAAACAACCTCGTCGTAACCGTAGGTCCATGAAAAGAAATCTCTGGTCTTCGACATTTCTAATCTTTGCAGAGGTACCTAACGTTACTTTCTTCTTCATCAAATCTGAGGAATAGTCAATCCATTTCCTGTTTACAAAGGCACGCGCATGCCCAGTGTTGGTGAATGGTCACATGATCCCCATTTTCAGTCATTTTAATGTGGACGGAGATCAATTCTAAAATACGCAGATAAAACGCTCGTGTGGACGGAGATCGTATTCGTTTTAATTCTCAGTTTTTAAACGAAAACGCCGTAGTGTGGGCAGGGCTTTAGTTTTAGGATTTTTAAATAACAAAGTTTATTACTATTATTTTAAGGATTTTATTGTCATTGTAGATTAAAAACAAGACATTTAATTTCCTCAAATCCCCTAACCGAGTCAAGTGGGAACTCGAAATGATCAAATATTGTTCGAATTATTAGTCTGAAAGATGTATTTCATGCTTACAATGTATTTCTTGTGTTCCAGCTCCAAAGACATGCAGTCCGAAGCAGTTTGTGTGTAAAGACCAGGTAACCTGCATCTCCAAAGGCTGGCGCTGTGATGGAGAGAAAGACTGTCCCGACGGCTCTGATGAAGCGGCAGATATCTGTGAGTAAACTGGTTTGTCTTTCTCAGATGTGAATGGGATGATATCATGACATGACATGACAAGCGTTATCATGACTGAGCTGAAATGTTTTGGTTACTGTTTTGGATAAGGTACTTTTTTGTGTCAAGTTCAAAATAATTTTCATAACTCACATCAAAATATGTATGATCTGTTAAGCTTTGCCTATTTTTTTTTTTTAAAGGAAGAACATGTGCTGCTAGGGGTGGGCAATATGACAAAAAATGTATCTCACAATATGAAAAGTTTCATATCATGATAATAATATAGAAAACGATACAGGTGTTATTATAATTTTGTTTTATTTTTGTTATTAAACATAAGAACAAAATTAATTCCAAACATAAAAAATATATAATAAGAACCATTAAAAAAATGAATTAAACAAATTAAGTTTTTCAGGTACAATAGGTTTATTTAACATGTAGTTAGAAATAGTACTGAAATGTAATAATCAAATGTAAAGATAAAATACTGCATAGTCTTCACAGTATGAATCAAACATTATTAGACTGACCAAATGCACGGTTCCATTATACTGATACACATCTGGTTTACTCTCATCTGTTTACTTTTAATTGAGACAACCAAATGTGTTTACATGAATACTAAATGTGTGTATATAGACCAATTTCGAGCCAACGTCACAGTTAATGTCATCTTGTTGTGTTGTTGGGTGCAAGAATCGATGAAAAATGAATATGCTGTATCTGGAATTTTTATTTCTAGAAAATATTCACAAAATTAATCTTGCACCATAATGTAACTCTTTACATTGTCGTCTTCTCTGCGTTGGCTAGGCAGAACTGCGGATTGTACCGCACAAGTCTTGTACATGACCATTCATAGTTATAGGCATCTAAACATGTATATACCCTCAGTTTCTTTTTCCGCTCTGTTTCTCTCTCTCTCTCTCTCTCTATATATATATATATATATATTAAATATATATTAAATATATATGTCGATCAACATAGTGTTATGTAGGCGACCAAATTGGGGTTAACGGCAAACACAGACTACAAAGTGTGTTTGAAGGATGTTCTGTGTGTGTCTTCTGAGCGGTGGCACTAATTAAACTGCTCTGTTTAGTCTGGCTGACTGCACACAGTCCTGTGATGTGAGCTCTTCTCAAACGCAAAAACAGGAGCCCGGCTCTTTATATTTAGCACTGACCGGCTCCTGAATGTTTACACACATGCAGGCCTAATGAAGCCGGTTGTACCGCACCTTACTTTACATCTGTCACACGAGCCAGACACCCTCACAGCAGGCAGCCATGATGGTTTCACCATCAGCATTTGGGTAGTGCTTTACTATCCAGTAGGAGAACAGACAGAGCTAGTTAAGTGTTTACGTATGACCTTCTGTGGTGTAACTGCAACTGCCTTTTCATCCTCACATGCTGACAAACAAACTGCAAACATGCTTTCTTAGCAATGTTCACTAGTTCACTTTTATTTATTTAGCCTCACTTTATTATGCTAATTTCTCAGTGGAAAATGCAGGCTGCTTTTTCTTGATTTTAAAATATATTTTGAGCGTTGAGTTTTTTTACCCACTCTCCTTTAAAACAAAGTAATGGGAGTGACCCATGGTATCATACGGTAAAACTAGTGATACTGACAGAAAACTGACAGTTTAGCCGTAAACAAAAATTTCGGCACTTTTGAACTCTGTATGTGGATCATGTTATCTCTAATGTCTTCTGAGGTGATACACCAATTGCAGTAAAGTGGTTCAGCAATGAGCCGCATCTTCATATTTCGGTCAATGATTTTGTTTGAAATCGAAAATCGTTTTTATTTTTATTTTTTATCTGCAAATCTGCTAAATTAATAAAAAAATTGTACTTTCATTTATACTATAGCATTGTATAGTTACATAAGAATCCCACAATGCATTTAGTCATATTACAAAATAATTTATTGAAGCATCCAGATGGCTCCTGATTGGTTAACGCGGAGCGAATTGACGCCAAAGTTCAGATTTTTCAACTCGGCAGCAGGCGCGAATTCGCGTCAAACGCATGAGTGCACAAATAGCACTAACTAAATCATTTGCGCTTAACGCGCCAGACGCTCAATTCGCGCCATTCGTGTGAACTTGACGGGCGAATGAGGCGTATTCACGTCTACCGTGCCACGCTCTACGCCTCATTCGCGCCACAGGAATTTTTTTACATGGACTTAACATTGAAATCATTCACGCCTGACGCGCTATTCACATCCGGTGTGAACGTAACATTATACTAGCACTGTAGCATGGTACCACCACGTTTTTTTTTTTTTTTTTTTTTTTTTTGTAAAGGCAGTTATTACGTTATATTAAGTTATTACGTTACGTTATATTAAGTTATAAAATACCATGTCCAAAATTCATGATAATTCTCTGGGACTTTTTTGTGAGTGCTATTCAATCTCTGCTAAATGAATAGACAGAATCCACAACTCCCCTTACTAAAAAAACAACAACTTTCGGGTACCATGGTACAGTCCGGTGTTAATACCATGGTACTTTGAAATATATATAGACCATTTCACAAGATGTAAACAACACTGGTCCAGAAGCACTTCCTGTTTCAGTTTTTTTAACACTACATAAAAGCTGGGATAAAATACAACCAACAGAACATTTAAAACTGAATCAAAAAGTTAAACAAACATCTTTAAGATGTTTTCTTTACATGTGAAATAAAGAAAACAGTTACAAACTGAAACAGGAAGTGCTTCTGGACCAGTGTTGTTTACATCTTGTGAAATGGTCTATATAGTATAGTGTACTATGAGACTAAATGTTTGCTATATTCATACCATTTTACTGACATGGTACTCTAATACCTCTAAATCCTTTTTTTTTCAAGAAGTTTCATCAAGCCTTTTCCAAGAGAAGAGAATTACACAAGATGTCCATCTGTAGTTTACGGGGTGTGATGAGAAATTGACACAGGACCCCTCCAAATGTGCGGCCCATCGTTTGGACATCTAACACAGAGTAGCTCCTGGGCGTCTGTGAACGAGGTCCTCAAAGCAAGTAAACATCAAAGAATTTTCCACCCTCAAATAAACTTTGTGCTGCGATCCCACCATCTGCCGCTCAAAAAGCGCCACTAATATCATTTCAAGGGCGCTAATGCAGTTTGGCTGAACACACAAAAGGGGCTTTTCATTAGACTGAAGCTCTGACCTTTTGATTTATCATGATCTGTTTCTGCCAATTACACACGTTACACACTTAATCCTCTTTGTTAAAGCCATTACTAACAGGAAGAGAAAGGCCTGTACCGGCTGTCAGCATTTCAAATGAGTAAGTACTGTATGTAGATTTTTGAGGTGCTGTCACATCTAATCCTAGTCTTAACGGACATTTTGTTATTAGAGCCTTTGTGAAGTCACTAGGCGGTGTCTGCCGGATGTAATGCCACATGTATTTGTCTCGAGAGGACTGAAGAGATAAAATGAGATGGGTTGCAGAAACTTGTTTATCAATTGTTCTGTTTTTGAAACAAACATACTCATTCCAGTCGGACCAAGTCTGGTGGCTGTAGCTCAGGGTTCAGTTGAGACTTGTCTTGTGCTCATAAGGAACTCTCTCTAGTTCAGGTTAATTTGTAACTCACAGACTGAGTTCCCACCAGTGTCATGCTGCCAGAGAACATATATCTCTCCCCCCTTTTTCAATCTCTCTCTTTTGTTTCTCTCTCACTTTCTCTCTGGGTGTAAATCAGTTTTTTTTTTTCAACGAACCTGGCGCCCAATGTAGGTCTTGTTTATATCTTTAACTAGGTCAGTATATCATTATAAAAGCACTGCGATAAGAGACGAGCACTGAGGAACTCCTGTTCTCTCTCTCTCTCTCTCCTTCAAAAACAGAAAGAAGATTGGAAAGGGTATGGTGATGTTATCTATCACAATTTATAATACACCTGTGGTAAAAGTCAACTGTTGCATCATGTCTAAATGTGAAGGTAGCTTTAAAGCTACATTGTGTAACTCTTAGTTTATTCTTAGCTAAAAACACTTGGTTCTTTCAAAAATATATGTGCTCATTAATGTATATTTACTTCGTTCAAGTAATAAAGTATTCTTGTGAGTGTATAATATGCCATTGAAAATACATACGGGTAAGGGGTTCTAATGTCGGTCGCCATGTTGCCCCTCCATCTTGAAAGTACATTAGCCAAAGAGGGACATACCCGTTAATTCAAGCTTCGCCTTTCGCGTTTACGTTTGAGTTAACACTCATGGACGAGGTCGAACTGGAAGTCATGTTAATCTTGGACTACATTGGCCACCGTAGGAGTTAAAACGAGATCGGAATTGAGAGGAATAGAAACTAATATTCATTGGTTGGTCATATACCTTTTCACCGCTAGATGGGGGTAAAAATCCCACAGTGTAGCTTTAAGTTTTAAAGCCGTGTTGTTCAGCATAGTCATTTTGTTCATTTTATCTATAATTTGAGTTGAAATAACGATTTATATGAATTGATAATAATATGATGATGTAAATACATTCAAGGTTATTTTTAATTTTTTAAAACCCTAACATTCGAAAAATAAATGAGGTGTCTTCTTTGTTTGTGTTTAGTTGTTTTGTTGTCATTGATTAGTGTGAAATTAAACATTATTGGATTTTCTTGTTTGATAATTGCTGTCACTTCCATACATTGGTACTTTTTTCCCAAGCGCCAGCCCTAGAATTAGAAGTATGCCACAGTGAGTCATGCCGCTTTTTCATTTTGTCTTGTGTCTTAATTGCACGACTGTTCCCAGGTGTCTTACCTAAGCTGCAATTACCCTCCAGAGGAATAAAGACTGACTCTCACAGTCTGGCTGTTTCAGGGCATCACGCTGCATGCCCGTGGAGCTCATCTGACTCATTTTTCCCAGGCAGACTCAAAAAAAGCTAAATGAGATATCAAATTCTCTTTGTGACATTTTTTTCAGTTCTGTTCTTCTCCTCTCTCATTTGCGGCTTCTCTGTGAACTGTGAATTTGTTTCTGTGTCTTTGTCTTTAATTTTACTTCTCAGCTATGTTCCAAACCCTTCTAAGCCACCTACCTAGAAGACATGTTTAGAAATCATTGGCTGTCCCAATCAGTAAGCAGCAAATTTATACAGTTTTACAAGGGTAGTTGATAAATTGTCATATTTACATAGACTGTAAAACATTTACGGTAAAAAAAATGGCAGCTGTGGTTGCCAGAAATGTACAGATTTAACTTTAGTTTTAAGGTAATTATATTTTATAAGCTGAAATAATATGAATATGCCAATATTATTTCATATACACTTTATATAATTATAATATACAGACAACCCCCTTAAAAACAGATGGTTAAGAGAAAAACACTTGATGAATCAAAGTTCATTATTTTCCACAAGCTGAGCTAAATACAAATTTAAGTGCACAGTTTCAGTAACACACATATACTATACTAATGCAATAAACATACGTATATAAGACTTACATTACTGATAAGAAAATAAAAAACCTAAAAAAACAGTTGTTTCACTGAGAAAAATAATCAAATGTGAGCTTAATTAGATTAATTATTAATTAAAGATTAATTGTTCTTTTTAAATTCAGGAAACTGTACATTTAACCATATTTCACTATAAAATTACATGAAATGTACTATTAGATCTATTACTTTAGTCCACTATATAGAGTAAAGGAACTTGCAATTAACCAGTTCATTACAGAGCAGTTTAGTTCATTTTTCAAAAAACTTTTGCTGATAATTTACTCACCCCCATGTCTTTCTTTCTTCAGTCGAAAAGAAATTAAGGTTTTTGATGAAAACATTCCACATTTTTCTCCATATAATGCACTTCAATGAGAACCAAACGGTTCAAGGTCCAAAAGACACTCTTAGTACAAACTGCAAACTGTTCAAAGGGCTTTAAACGATTCCAGACGATGAATAAGGGTCTTATCAAGCGAAACAATCGCTCATTTAATAAATAAATAACAAAGTTTAAGTTTTATAAGCACAAATGCTCGCCTTGCTCTGTTCTGTGACGCACGTTTGTGACTCTCCTGTTCGAACTCGTTCATCAAAATGAACAAATCTTTTTCCGAGTCATTTGGTTCATTCAACGAACGAAACCTTACGAACCTTAAGAAGTGAACTACTCCTTTAATAGGTTTTTACCAGAGTGTTTTTAGTCTTTTACCTTAAAAATTAAGAATATTTTTGCGTAACATTAAAAAATATGATTCAGATACATTCTTTCAGCTAATATTATAATTTTGCATGGGTTTAGATATTATAATTTTGTATGGTTTGGATTGCCTGTTCCATTTAATTATTTATTTAACTCCAATTCCAACAGTTTAGTTTGTGTAGAATATCACAGAATGATTTTATGGCCAGCATGATTCTGGTCATAGGAAAGGAAGACGCTTTAGTGGAGAATAAACTTTCATCTGTGTGGGTCACTTTTGGGCCATTGAAGAAATGTACAGTAATTTTAAAAAAGAGACACTAACTGCACAAAATGTATTGGAAAATCAGCGGTCTTGTTCCGGAAATCTCTGGGGAAAGGAGAGTGCTCAGCGAGGGGCCACATGCATTTGAGTGTGTATGTAAATGCTGCCTTTTCACATTCAGATGCTGTTTTAGACTCTTTAATTGAATGGGTGAGGAGGAGTGATTATTCAGTGTAATTTGCACTTGTGTAAGGCTGTTGCCACCCACAGCCGCCCCTGAGGAGACTGATATCTAGCCGTGTCATTACAGCCATTACTTGGATTGAGAGAAGGTCATCAGACATGTGACCCGCAGGAAAAGTGAAAGATGGATAACTAGTTGTATTTCTCGCATGAATTTGTCTCGGATTAGTAGAGGTCAACCAATAATAGATTTTACCAATGCTGTCAAAAATCTGCATATTTAAATAATCCACCCATCCAAATAAAAAAAAAAATGAGTTATGGAAAAAATATGTTTATGATTAACACATTGAACGCACACACACCCCAGACCTGCCTAGGTTATGTTGTGCTTCATGCAGTGGATTGATGATGAACATAACTGCATGATGTAGCCTATAGAATGTAGTTATAAAATGCACATACTTCTGTGTCAAAGTGCCCATGTAGTCAACAAAGTCATTTATATGTCTTAAGTGAACATAAACGCGGAGAGAGAAAACGCTGAAGTATATTGGATCTGTGCAGTCACATTTTTCTTGGTGCCAGATTGGGCAGTAAATTTTAATTTTCATGCACAACCATCTCTAGGGTTACAGGGAATGTCCGAAAAAGAGAAAATATCCAGTGAGCTTCAGTTCTGTGGGTGAAAATGCCTTGATAACGTCAGACGAGTATGGCTGGACTGGTTCCAGTTGACAGGTCCATGCCTTGTATCAACAGTTCAGGCTGCTGCTGGTGGTGTAATGGTTCGAGGGAAATTTCCTTGGCACACTTTGGGCCCCTTATTACCAATTGAGCATTGTTTAAACACCTGAGGGCACCAATAAAGCACCTTTAGTATGTGATGTAACAGGAGATTCACATCATGGGTGCGCAGCTGACAAATCTGCAGCAAAAAACGGAACTAGCCAGAAAATATAACATAAACTTTCTTTCAGTTTATTATGTACACAGACAGGTAGCCTATATAGGCTTTAGCACTAGCCAAATCAAACCCAAATGTGCATTTTCTTATAGCGGCAGATTGCTGTCTTGTAAACATATCAAAGAATGACTGAAACGACATGATCTACCATTTTATGGTCTACCAGTGTTAGTTGTTCACCATTTACCTTCCCATGTTAACAATAGAGTCGTTTTTGCAGGACCCTCTTAGTCTGACTATGAAGTGATTAACAGTTTGGATTTTCAGGATGTCAATAATCAGTTTGCATTGCGATGTCATATTTTTTTTTTTAATTGTTCAGGTTTTTTTTTTTTATAATATTTTGCAGCATGCTTTGTTCAGATTTGTATCTTATGGTGAAGTGAATCAGATATATTTAATCTGTAACAGTTGCGTTCACTAGTTCTAAAATATCTAATAGCAACAGGTAATATCTATAACACTTGAGCTAACATGGTGTAGCCTTCTATTATCCGATACGTTTATTAATATAAATTACTTTTGAGTTTAGTAAAAAAAAAAAAAAAATACATATATATAATTATTGTCTGAGTCATAAAACATTAAAAATGTATTTAGTTTGATCATTAATTTCAATATTAAAGGAGTAGTTCACTTTAAAAAAAAAGCTTTTGACTAGGACTAGGACCCTTCGAGTCATGACTCGAAAAAAGATTTATTCATTTTGATGAACGAGTTCGAACAGGAGAGTCACAAACGCTCATCACAGAACAGAGCAAGGCGAGCATTTGTGCTTATAAAACTTAAACTTTTTTATTTATTTTTGAAATGACCGATCGTTTTGCTTGATAAGACCCGTATTCATCATCTGGTGTCATTTAAAGCCCTTTGAAGCTGCACTGAAACTCTCATTTGGACCATTTGGTTCCCAATGAAGTCCATTAAATGGAGAAAATCCTGCAATGTTTTCATCAAAAACCTTAATTTCTTTTTGACTTCAGCAAGTTTTTTTAAAAGTGAATTACTCCTTTACGATTATCTTAATATGCCCACAAGTCTGTAGTATTTTAAACCAATCAAGGTCTAGTCAAATAAATGTGTTTCAGTTGCCATATGGATTATATTTATCAGTATTTATTTATTCATTTATGCTCCTTACTAAGAAGTTTTGTATTTTTTTTTGTCAAAATGTTAGACATTACTTTGAATATGTCTGTCGATTTATTTAAGAATTCAATAATTGAATTATTTGTTTAAAGCAACCTAAAATTTGGAAGATTGATAGAAGGGAGGTGAAATTCATGAATGAGGAAAAAAGAGCAAAGGTGTTATCGAATATGTAAATGAATGGAAGAGTAGGTATGAATTATTCTGTTGTTGAGGAATGACCTTGGTTGCAATGATAGCAGAAACCAAGATCAGAGGTGCGTTTCATCTCTTGACCCGATTCATCTGTTATTGGGAACAGGAACAGAAGGTTTGCAAGGACATTGCATGTCATCGCTGACCCTGGATCAGCTGGACAAAGACAGCATAAAATTAAGTGTCAAAAAAGAGTCTCCACTGTGGCGGTGAAGATAACGCAAGGTCAAAGTCAATTTGTTTAAAGACCAATTTGCTCTGCTCTCAAGCTTTTTGGCGAGCACACGGGAAAAGAAGTGACGGACATTGGAGGATTAAATAATTCAGATAGTTTCTAACGCATCTTGAATATTGTAACATTTATTTTACATGACATTTGAAAAATGCTTGTAATATGCACAGGGCAAATGTAACCGCCGGGGCCAGTGCAGGCAGACATTATGGGCCTGTCAGTATGCTGTGGGTGTTCATCAGAGCCGAAAGTGGGATGAATGAGACGGAGAGACCTTAAGTGGGGGGAGGAAACGGTGCATCTTACACAAACACACAATTAACACACAACAGGGAAGCCAAATGGGAGATCATTATGTAACTAGAGGTAAGAATAGGGTAAGCGGAGTTTAGACACACATATACTGACTGCTCACATAGTATTTAGACTCCATGTGGCTCTGCTCAAATGCTTAAGTACAGCTCATCTTGACAGCATTTACTCAGTCATCTTTTCCAGCCATGGGAAAGCAAATTTAATTTACATTTATTTACGTACCTTTTCTTACAATATTGGACCATTATAAATGTTTGCATTATTTATTTCCTTACTTTTTGAGAAAAAACAAAAAACTAAACCATTCAGATTTTTTCATTTACATTATTTTTTTTTTCAGTTAAGAAATCATATTTAAACACTCTTGCGTTCTTTTGAGTTTATTTGTAATTAATATTATTGTGATAAAGCACTATAATGATATTATAAGCATATTAAAACAATTAAATAAAAGCAATTAAAGACGGTACAAATATATACTTAAAAATATACTTAATTTTGAGTCAAATAATGTCACTGTAAAAAAAACAAAACATCCTCAATACAGTCTTACTTTTCTTTCTTACTATTTTTGGGGAGGTGAAATATGACTTGGATGTTTTTAAGAAGGGTTCATCCATTTGTCATGTTAGATGGTTAGTTTAATTATTTAAAGCATTTGTTTTCTTTACCAATAGCCTTATATCTGTTTATCTGTGGATGTCCACCTCCCCTCCTCCTCTCTCTCTTTAGTCCCTCTCTCTCTCTCTGTTGTGTTTAGTGCATGTGCTTCAGGCGCAGGAAGGAAGCAGTCGTCGCCTGTTTAAAAGGGCTCCTGTTAGCAAACGGCCAACAACTTCCCAGTTCACTCTAAGATCACAGAGATCTGCCTTCAATTCACTCACACACACTCATTGCGAACATCCATCTGTCTGCTCCCCCTCTTTTGCAAAACTGCTGTAACATCGCCCCTTATTGTTCTCTTTTCCTTTTATTTAAACTTTTTTTGGGTTCAGATTTCAGATTAGTAAGAATTCAAATTAGTTGGTGAGTTTTGTTCAGATCGGCCATTTTTTCCACACTAGTTACAGAATCTTTTAGCCTGGTGCTTCAGAAGGGTAACGCTGGCTGAAGAGACGTTTAAACATGAAGAGCTGGATTTAGGCTGTGCTTGAACTGTTATCCTGCCAGCAATCCCTGAGAGGGAAGGATCTCGATGATTTAATATAAAACTCAGAGAGGGTCGGAGAAAGAGCCCGTAGTTATTTTCAATAGATACTTGCCATCTATGTAGTGAGTTCTAGCATGCTCGTTATTTACAATTTTTAGCTGTTGAAGGCATTATTTGCTCTGGTAGTACTGTTTTATTTTTATTTTTAGTTATGTGTCATGTGGAGAAGTAGAGAGAAGTCATATTATGGGAAGGTAGTGTATCTTGATTCATTGTTACACTTTGAACAGATTGGCACTGTTGCTCATGGTAAGATTTATACATAAGGTAAAAAATAAGACATCATTTTATCAAAAGTATGTGTACAAGTGTTGCTGTGTGGTTGTGTAGATTGTAGCTATAGAGAGTGTCTGGCTTCAATTCACTTTATAACTAAATGAAATGGGCAGTGTGACCATGAGGAAGGGTTAGATGGATTTTGACATGCAGATGTAAGTGACCTTTTCTACAATAAAAAAAAACCCATTTAATGTTCATTTCTAAACGTTTTCCAGGTGTCCGACCCCTGGTCTGTTTAAAGCTCTCTGGGATTTGTCATACTGGTTTCAGCTGATAGATGGAAGCCGTCATGTGATATGAATCAGAACTGTTATAAATATGAGACTGGAGTGTTAGTAAAAGAGGAAGGTACACAATGTTCCTTCCTGAATCCAAATTAAACAGAGCCCAGTTTTTGAAAGATGGGGGCTGTTCAGATCCAGTATTGTTGGTCTTGTTGAAAAGCTTTAGTACAGAAATGGAAGTATTCATTGTGATCTTTGGAGTTACAGAAACAAAATCATTGTGCTGTTGTGGGATGATATTCCTATCTCAAGATTTAAAAATGTTTGTTATAATCTTTATTCAAAACGCACAAGACTTTTTTTCCTTGTTTGAAGACTGTGTGGGTGGAGATAAATACCCTAATTCGCCACTTTTCACAAATCCAGTCAAATCCCAATAGACCATATCCCACTCTACATTATCTCACAATGAACATCTTTCCATGTGAAAATGTTACATTACGTGTGTACTTTTTTTGTGTGTGCAAAATGTTGTCTTTGACTGTTCAAATCAGAATATTTTCATTCAGCTTTTATTCTGTTTCTTGAGAATAGAATTTGAGCACGAATGGGAGCTATTTTATGGCTCTGTTCCAAAAGCATTCATTCTATGGAGACCTTAAAGGAGTAGTTCACTTTAAAAAAAAAATTGCTGATAATTTACTCACCCGCATGTTATCCAAGATGTCCATGTCTTTCTTTCTTCAGTCAAAAAAAGAAATTAAGGTTTTTGATGAAAACATTCCAGGATTTTCTCCATATAATGGACTTCAATGGGAACCAAACAGTTCAAGGTCCAAATGAGAGTTTCAGTGCAAAGCGCTTTGAATGACCTCGGACGATGAATAAGGGTCTTATTTAGCGAAAAAAGTTTAAGTTTTATAATCACAAATGCTCAAGGCGAGCTCTTTTCTGTGATCATGAGCGTTCGTGACTCTCCTGTACGAACTCATTCATCAAAATGAACTTTTTTTTTTTAGAGTCATGACTCGAAGGATCCTAGATAAGACCCTTATTCATCGTCTGGTGTCGTTTAAAGCCCTTTGAAGCTGCACTGAAACTCTCATTTGGACTTTGAACCGTTTGGTTCCCAATGAAGTCCATTATATGGATAATATTTTCATCAAAAACCTTAATTGTTTTGACTGAAGAAAGATGTGGACATCTTGGATGACATGGGGGTGAGTAAATTATCAGCAAAAGTTTTTTTTTTTTTTTTTAAAGTGAACTACTCCTTTAAACTGTTTTCTACATACACTAGCTTTTAGAACAGAGCTATAATGTTGCCCTTAGTATAAAAATTAAAGCTCTGTCAGGGCCTCCCACAGAAACATTTTTTCCAGTCTGTTTTTGCCAAGCTTTAATGAACCAAATAAGCACACTAGCCCCTTCATTTCCGTCCCAGAAGATTCTCATACATGTGGTATTAAGAGAGCAGAGAAACCTAATGGACCTTCAGAAGAAGCTGTTTGGTGCAGTGTTAACCCATCTATATGGGTGGTGAATTCCCCCCTCCTTTCCTTGTGTTTTTCTAAAATGGGTCAGCAGATGTTATGAGTAGAAGTGGAGAGGAAGAGAGAAAAATATCCAAGATAAACAATTTGCTTTGCAGTGTAGACCGCGCGGAGAGAGAGAACGTCTCCGGACAAAAGCGATGCTATGTACAGTTAACTTTTTCTTTTTGTTTTGTTTTCTCTATGGAGAGAGTTACAGTCTTACCAATACGTTTTTATTTTAAACAAAAGGGAATTGTACTTTGTTGTAGTCACAATTATAACTTGTGGTTGTGTGTTTTATTTAACCATTTCGGAGTTCAGTTTTTGTTTGGTCCTTTTAGTGACTTTTGCTCTCCTACCATCTGAAAGATGTTACTGATGCTGGAAATGTGCAAGCAGATTAAAATGTAAAAACTTAAAAGATAATTAGAAATTGCCTTGATAGGTTGCATTAGCTGAATTATTTTTTAAGTTAAAGTTGGCTTATAAAACTGATATAAATATAAATTAAATATAATTAGAAATATAAAAACCTTAGCCAAAATAACAAGCATTTAATAAAATGACAAAGTACAAATACATTTTTTTCAATATAATCATAAATACTATAAAAGTAAATTAATAAGATAAAAATAATCTGATTATGACACTGATACAGAACCAATTGTACCAATGAATAACATCAAATTGAGTGTCCTTTATGACTTAGCTTTACTGTTACATCTCAGAAGTTTGACAAATGGTGAAAACTGTAAGGATGTTGATTTCAAAGAGTGATTTGAAGCTCAAATCTACATACTCTCACACTCTGAAGTGTGCAAGTGACCATGGCATGGCATCACTCAGGTGCTAGCTTTGTTAACTCTCTAAAAGAAACAGAAATGACTTGTTAAACTAGCAGTTGAACAGAGCTGTAACTCTTTGTATCGTGTTGACTTGTTTGTTTGTTGTGTACCTTTTGCAGGCCATCACACCCAGGTGTCGCAGTGCCCTCCCAACGAGTTTGAGTGTCGAGGAACAGATGTGTGCATTCACCTGAGCAAGCTGTGTGATGGTGTCCCAGACTGCACAGACGGGCGTGACGAGGGGGCGCACTGTCGAGGTAACACACACGCTGACAAATCACAGTCTGATCATGAACCTGAGACTGAAATTTTTCAAATAAATTTCATCAAAATGTGTTTTTTTTTTTTTGGGTGGGGGGTTAACTTCAAGTTAGGGATGGGATTGATGGGTTCTTTACAAGTCAGTTTCCACTTAATCAGTGCCATGTTAATATATCAGTATCAGTATATTAGCTAAGCCAGCTGATATAACCATCATTAGCCCAATCAGACCCATACCTATGTTCTTACATTCCAACAATCTTAATTACTTGCATTTTTAATGATTTAGTTTTCTGTGTTGTTTTCTGAATTTTACTGAATATTGCTGTTTTCTAGCTGAATGATACTTGAGTTCGCCAAAGTGATGAGTCATTGAATTAATTAATTTTAGTATTATTTACAATATGTTGATTTCACATATATTGGTGATATAATATATTGTCTCACATATTATTATTATTATTTTAATGTATTTTAAAGGGGTAATGAACTTTGACGTCTAACATAATTTCATCATATTATAAGAATATCTCGTAAGTTTCAGAACTGAAAACGTCCTTGTTAGTCCAATAAAAGCTTTTATTGACACCAGCCTCAGCAAACAACTCGTTTTTCAAAGTGGGGAACTATGACGTCAAAGAGGATAAAACACCACCCCCGCAGAAGAAGATCGACACCTACTTCAACACGGCCGGTTTAGCCCCGCCCACCGATTCGCGCATTACACGCATAGCTAAATAACATAGGCCTACCTCGTGATGACAAACCGGAACGAGCCACCGAGCAATAAACATGCCGTAACTGTTACAAAATATTGTGCAGTGCCTGTTTGTGGAAGAAGACAGTCACTGCATAAACGAGTGAGTTTACTCATTATAATATGCAAAACTGTTATCCACTCACAGCAGAGGGCGTTTACTTCCTAGTCTTCAATGCGAGACGCCCATAAAAACCGATCGTTTTTGAGCTAGGCTCAAAACTAGGGCAGAAAATAGCCTATTTCTTATTCATTTTAATGTTTTTTTAATGTAAAAACCAAGTGAACGTCATAAGCTGACCTCAAGACAACAAAAGCCAGCTCACGACCCCTTTTCTTTTGAGTACCTTTACTCCAGTCTTTAGTGTCACATGAAAGTGGTTATTTAAAGTGGTTATATACGCCTCATTCACGGCAGCGCCATCTTTGATTTTTAATGAGAATGAAAGCGAGGCTGTGAGGGATAGACATGCATCTCTTCAATGGGCTGTACTGTTATTTAACATGTTTTCGGATAGTTCTGCTTATGAAACACTGGAAAAATATCTTTCCAAGACATTTCAGTTGACAAAAAACTCCCGACAATGTAAGCTGTGGAAAATTGTAAGTAATCTAGGAGCTTTATTCAGCTTTTTACAGCGGATGCCATTGGAAACATGGTAAGTCTATCCCTCACAGCCTCACTTTTATACCTGTCATGGCGCGGCTCTGAATAAGGTCTATTGGTGGGAAGTATAAGTTCTAAGTTGTTGGCAAGTAAAATATGATCTAGCACAAGAAATCCATATGTGAGCCCTGACAGTCTTTTAGCCAGAGATATCATAACTAGTCGCTGTCATTGAAACGCCTGTGTCCACAAAGTTTTGACTTCCGAGTATGGTTAATATCAACCTCACATGAGTCATCATGCCCTCTTCTTGTTTGGGTCCAAAGTTCAGAGATACTCTGTCTGGTTCGGATGATCTATATTTTTAAAGTAATGTTTCGGCCACTTAGCAAGTAAAAGACCGACAGTTAAATCTCAGTTTAAAAGGAAGGCTTGGATAGTCAGGTCAAATAAATCCCTGTAATGTTAGTCCTGTCCTATCCACTGCCATCATTCCATACTTATGGAATGTTAGAATGACAGACTGGGCCTGAGGTTTTAAAGGCCGAATGATAAATAATGTACCTTCCTGACCTGGCCCTTGGCCAGCACTTTAAGCCTAGACACACACACACTTCACTTGTCTTCTCGCTTAAATGCAGACCCTTTGAACCCTGAGGTAAACACTCACCCACTCTTCCACACAAACCCCTTGCACTCAGATGCACAGAACACACACAAACATATGCCTTTCCTGTTGGATGTTTGTTTGTTCCTGCTTTCACAGAAAGCTTTACCGTTTCACAAGCATTGCGCTGTTTCTCTGAAACAGACATGGAGATTGTGCTAGAAACTTAGCTACAGTTGTCAAAACATGCTTTGTCAGTCTATATTTCTAAGTAATTATCACAGAGTTGTTGACAAGTGGGGTGAGACGGAGGCAGGCATGAATTTATGACTGTGTGATACTTCTAGCTGCTATGTTAACAAAGTCGTGGGTCAGGATCAAGAAAATCAGTGATGGGAATGCTAACAACTCAACCAACCTCTGAAATGAGCCATGCTAATGCTAGTCTGGTTCATCTTATACTGTGTTTTGTAAATTCAACCCCTCACTGAGCTGGGAATCTTCTCAATGCTGGTTTGATTGGGTCTTCCCTCCTGGCAGATTTAATTGTCTCTCCACAGTCTTGATTTAATCTTTCTGCGCTAAAGCCTCTAGGAGATGTTTCAAGGTCTGTCCAGCTCCTCCCTCTATGTAAACACGGGCCAAAATCTGTCAGCCCTCTCCAAAGTAACTTTCTGATGAGGAACTTAGATCTGTAGGCTGCACTGAAAAGTTGTAAAAAAAAAAAGCTCTCATTGCAGTCTGTGCACATTTCCTTAGACCCCTCAAACTGGATTATTTCACAACAGAAGGGCCGTTTCCCAACTTTTGACCTTATTTTACTGGCAGAGGTATTAGAGATAAGAAATCTGCTGATGTTTTATAGCTGTTGAAGGAAGGCAGAACATTTCAGACTATTTAATTACTTTTATTGCTTTTGTTGGAGTATGAGTATGTGCACGCTAACAATGAGTTGTTAAGTTAGCTGTTGGTAGTGGAAGTGGATAACTACATTACATGTTTTCGTAACTAGTTTAGTTTTTCCCAGCAGTCAGCTATTTCAATTAACAGTGAAAGTCTTCTCATTTGGGTCATTCCATGGGTCAAATCAACCAAATTTCAGAAACTTCCCAGGGTCAACTATTTTATTTTGGTCAAACAAATAGTGATACGTTTTAAATGTCATGGATTTAATCCACTATTTCATAGAAGGTGGGTCAATACAGGTTACACATATTATTTGTAGGTCTATTAGTAAAATCCATTGACTTTAGAAATCTTTACCAATCCAATTTTTTTTAGCTTCATTGGTTTCATTCATTTGCATTTATTAAGGCCCCGAAATACATTTTCCGAATTCTAATCTGTCTCGCACACAGTCATGTCTGCACAGCTTTCAAAGTATACTCAAGCACGGATTAGCATGGATGCACGACTTCCGCACGACCTGTGTGGACAAAGAAAATGGACTACACGCTGGACGGGATCCACAGACAATCCCGGTGACAAAAAAATCCTGTTTGCGGAAAGCGGACAGCCGAAGTATACTTTGGGCTTTAGCATCATCAACTTACATTATTACCTTCTTAAAGGGATACTCCACTTTTTTTTGGAAATAGCCTCATTTTACAACTCCCCCAGAGTTAAACAATTGAGTTTTACCATTTTTGAATCCATTCAGCCGATTTTCTGATATTTAGAAGAATATCAGTAACAAGACAGTTTCTGGTCTCATTGACTTCCATAGTATATATATTTTTTTGGTCAATGAGACAAAAAAATGTCTGGTTACTGATATTCTTCTAAATATCAGAAAATCAGCTGAACGCATTCGAAAATGGTACAAACCCAATTGTTTAACTCTGGGGGAGTTCTAAAATGAGCCCATTTCCAAAAAAGTGGAGCATCCCTTTAAGTAACTTAAATGTACAAAACTGTTCAAATGTTTAGTGCCAGTTTGGAAAAGAAATTAATACATTTATTCAGCAAGGGCACATTAAATTGATCAAAAGTGAAAATTAAGACATTTTAAACTTTTATGGTTAAAAGTTACCTTGACTTAATCTACTTTGAAGCTTTAGATTGTCGCGCTACTCATAATTCAGTAATAAGTCAACCCGAAATCAAAATTCTTCCTCCATGTGGACAATTAATCACTCTATCTACGTTTTGTTTGTCTTTATAATCTTCAATCCAAATGCAATAGCTTGTTCTGCCTCTAAAATGCCTTCTTATATTTCAGCCCCTCCAAACTGTAACTTTTCACTACTTTTTTCTTTGTCATTTTTTTCTTTCTGTTATTGAATATCCATTTTCTTTTGAAAATATATCCCATTACAGGCTAAATGGTTTAAGAATGCAGTTGTGTTGACTTGGTCTGCTAATGTGGCCATGGTGCCTGTGTTTATCCTGTGTTATTGCTCTGTTAGCTTCATATTAGCGGGCTGTTTCTCTGTTCTGCTCATGTTTAGCTTACCTATTCACACAAGGCGGTGCACACTCACACAGGCAAATACACAGCACTTACAAGAATGATTAGATTTAAAGTAGAACTTTGCTCTGCTTTTGGCAAACGTCACTGTGCCTCTCAACTTAATCTGAGCTCATCTTTGGCAATAGCATATCATTCTGGGCATTGGCTTATCCACTTGTTTCTATTCCGCTGTAGGGTTTCACAATGTTTTCACCACACTTTTGGATTTTGGAGTTTGGCTCTGATCACTGCGTATTATTGTGACAAAACAGGGAAGGTGGTCAGGAGTATTGATTGCACCATGCACTACTCCGATAAATAGGATACTTAATGTCAACATTTTTTTTGTTTTAACATTTGTTTGAGTTCATCTTGAGGACACAACAATAAAGTTTTTATCTGGTTAGGAGTCAATGAACTTCCACATTTGTGTGTTTGTGTGTGTCCTTCTGCTTTCTGAAGAACCACACAGACCAAAGATGAAGTTCGTCAACCCCTTGACATCTTGTCGTCAGAAAAAAAACTTTCCCAACATTCTCAATTATTGCCAGACACATAAACACTCTCATACACACACTAGCATGCAGGGACCTGCCACCAGGCAGACAGCGATATCTCAGAGATATGAAATATTACACAGGCAAACATGCTACAAAGTGTATTACAAAGTGCCATAAAGTGCTTCAAGGTTTTGTTTTGTTTGGTTTTTTTTTGATGCCGCATGCCCATCTAGACTAAAACTAAATTCAATCCAAAAATGATCTGCTCCTCAAGAATTTGAGCACCAAATCAGCACAGTAATGTCATTACATTACATTTAATTTTTTAGGCAGACGCTTTAATCCAAAGATTTGTTTCACCCCACAAAGCACATGTAATATGGTGCTCTAGTATTTCATTTTAACTAATATTGAAATGAAGTGAACAGAATAGAGCCAGACCGATATATCGGCAGGCAGATATTATCGGCCGATATTATATTAGGCATTTTTCTAAAATATCGGTATCGGCAGTTATAATGGCCGATAAATGAATATTTTAAAAAAAATAAATAAAAACGGATGAATCAGGCTTCAACCATGTCATGAGTGTTGTCAAAAAGTGCAGGTAAAGGGATAAGCAAGCTGACGTTGTAATTATAAGGTAGCTTATCACTATAAGGCAATGTAGGGACTAATTATTATTTTATTTATCAGAACATTAATATATTTTGATGTTCCTCCGTTCTGTTGTGACAATAGAAACGAGTTTCTTTTTAAAATGCATTATCATATTATTTTAATTAAAAGTCATAAATACATAACTAATGTTAGGGAAATCTGTTAATATTTTGTTGCGCGTTTCTGAAATAAAAATAATAATAATATCGGCCGATATATCGGATTTTAAAACCAACAAATATTTGTATCGGTATCGGCCTTCAAAATCTTTTATCGGTCTGGCTCTAGAACAGAATTGACTGACTCACTGACATGAATAAACTGACATTTGTAAAGTTGATTTTCAGGAAATTGTTTGCTGAATGACCAATTTGCTCTGTTGTAAGGCTGTGTGAGTAAATGTGACACAGTGTTTTGTAATGCTTCACAGCTACTTGTTGAAATTACTAGCTTTTCCTGGAACAGATGGTCAGTACATTAGTAGCATCTCTTCTTTTAGTTAGTTATTCTCCAACACTGGCCTGATCTCCCACTCATCAACTGAAATATTAATAGAAATCACCAAGTGCCAAAATAGGATGCATGAAATTTTCAGCATTTCCTGTTCTCCTCATGAAGCATGCAGGATGCGTGTCCTGATTCTTTGCCCGTGTTAGGTCAGGCTTGAGAACGAGATACATTTTTGAAGAGGTTTTCCTGCTCCAGAGATGAGGAACAGAGCTGACCCTGGATCTGATGTTAGTAGTGCTGTAACAGGTTGAGTGGTTTGAATGTGGTGTGGTTGAAGACTGATTTTTGGGCTGGCTGCTGTCAGTGTTTTTGTAGCTGTCGTCCTTGAGAGATTCTGTGGTGTGGTGTTAAACCTTCCAACCTTCTCTATCACTCTCTATCTCTTTATTTTTCTTTCAGTCTTATTTGTTAATTATAATGGAATGTTGGCCACACTCTCACAGTTCTAAAATCATTTCATTGCACCGATAAACCACAAACACATGGGTTGCATATCTAAATACCTGCATGGCATATGGCTGTGGAAATTGGAGAAATTGGAAATTGGCAGGAGGTAAATTCGATTCCTCTCGAGTCCTAACGAGTATAGAAAACATGTGTCAGGGAATTTCTTCTGCACTATTTGGGGAAAAAAAAACTAATAATAGTGATTATCCAGTCATCATGAATGATTGGAAAATTAAGGGATTTCATTGGTCTAAAGCAATGGATCTTAAACTTTTTTACCCCAAGGTAAACAATACTCAAAGGCCCCATGACTTTTCCAATTTGTCATGATTTACTGGATAAGGGTTAAGGATAAGTAATTGTTTGATTGATAAAATGGTTGAAAAAGGGGTGAATTTAAAATAATAACTTGATTTTAGTTATTTTGGCTCATGTTAAGGGCTTGACATAAAATATCTCTTGTTCCCTTGGAAGTTTGCTGAGGTCCCCTAGAAGCCCCGGCCTCTGGTTGAGACACACCGCCTTGTTCCATTATATTCAAATGAATGTCTATTGACCATTTTTGTGGCATACCTCAGTTCGTAAAATACACAAAAGAAACTCAGTGTTGATTGAAATTGACTTACAATAGGCGTCATTGGGTGAACCGTTGCACATTGCTCCATAAATTGTCAATGCATTTTAAGATTATTTTTACAAACTCTACCATTGGACTTGTGTTTAACCCGCAACATTCCTTTAATGGGAATCTGTTTCTGCAGAAAGTCCTGTTGCGTTCCGCAGAATCGATTTTTATGTCAGTTTCACTCTTTGCATGTTCATAAATATTCACCTTCCATAATGCTTTCAGCTTCTCAGAAGAGTGTAGTGCACACATTTTACCATAGTCAAATTTATTCTGCGGAATTCCACACATTCCCCCTAAAATCAATCCAGAAAATACAGGGAAAGTCGACAGACTTCTTGACCTACTCCTGACTGACAGATTTTCGGGTAGCCAGCGTTATGCCTTGAACTCCCTTGTCTCTGTTTGGAGTAGTTTGTGGGTGTGAGGTCAGTGTATGAGCTGGGGTTGGATGGTATGGGGGAATTGATTCGATACAGGCCGTAGTGTTTTGCCTGCACTTCTTCCTCTCTACACATTCCACAAAAGCCCCATTGTACCCCTCAGTGCCACAGCTTTTTGTGTGATCGGGACTCTCATTGTCCCTGTGCGTACATTTGTGTGTTTGAGACTCTGTCTCCTCCTCTCTGTCCTCACTTTCTTCTACAGTGTTGCAGTGCATTGTGGGCTGATTGGACCTTAACATTGTGGTCTCTCCAAATCTTAACTGAATGACCGAATACTTAATAGTGGCAATCATGGCATCTAGTTTTCTGTCATTTATACATATAAAATTTATATTAATTCTTGATTAAATAAGTTCAGCCTTGGGTGAACATAAGGGACTTCTTTCTGATCCGAATTTAAGATGTTCTGAAGATTAAAACAATGTTTGTTTGTTTTTTAACATTCACTGCTCTCGATTAGTGTTTATACTAAAAATGCAATTTTGCCCTTCTGTGATTTTGAACGGTTGTATCATGATGCATCTACCACCATGACTCATCAGACTGGGTTTACACCTGTATTTAGCGCTGCCGTCTTGTGATCAGATCAACCGAGACGAATGTATATAAATCCTGTAGGAGTTCCTTCAATATTACCATTGTGATTTTATACTTCCTTGAACGGTTCCCACATTAACATATCAAACAAAGGTATGTTTTGATGGATATGGCTTCCTCAGACCTGTGTGTATCCGATGGGCACGTAGAGACTTGTTTTTTTGTCTGAGTGAAGCCGCAGTCTGAGTTCACACAGAGTTTGGTGGACAGTGATACAGTATTTGGCAGCACAGCAATACCCACAGTATAAAACCAAGCGCACTCATCTGTGTCCACTCAAACCTTTTAATCATATGCTCTGTGTGTATGTGTTTTTGGTTGGCTGAGCAGTGAAGCCCCTGTTGCGCTTTCATATTGTGCCAAGATGTCCTAAAGGCTTCTATAAGCGCATTAAAGGCTTTTCACTGCACACATGGCAATCACATATGATTTCTCTGATATCTCTAAGATAACTGTCACATTTCGCACATTTTTGAGAGGACGCTTGTAACATATCTAGATAATGAAGGTCAGGTTTATCTGTGTTCCAGAAACACAGCTTGAAACAGTTAGATGACTTTCTCAACCAATTTTGAGCTTTCTAAAATGACCTGGTGTTGTTGGAAGTAAGGCCTGGCAGTATTTTGACTGTTTACAATATTTATAATATTCTGCTGGTGATATAAAATTGACATTGTGAATGTGAATATCACAATAATTGTAATGATGCGCTTTATCAGTCTAGTTTGCTGAAGGCAGTAGCCAATACATCTTTAGAATGGTTTAATTCAATGATTCATATACTTTCTTTAAAATATCAATTTTTTTGCACACATTTAAGTAAATATTGTTTATTGTTATACTTGTGTACACATAGTGATGATTAAATGTCATTGTTGCCTGTTTTCATTTGATTTTAATCATTTCATGTTTATTTTTAATAGAGCCAGACCGATTTATCGGCAGGCCGATATTATCGGCCGATATTAGGCATTTTTCAAACTATCGGTATCGGCAGTTATAATGGCCGATAAATGAATATTTCAAAAATAAAATAAAAATGGACGAAACACGCTTGGACCATGTCATGAGTCTTTGAGTTGTATAGTTTGTCCACCAGAGGGCACTCTACACCGTCCCTGTTGGCAACACTCGTTGAGTTGGTCACTCACGAGACATAACTTACTTGAATAACAATTAAAAGGACATCCCCATCAGTTCTCTTAACTCAAATAAGCATGACAAAATTTGGGACTATCATGTCCAGTTTTGCCGAGAGTGAAGCAGAATTAGCTAGTAATAGTTACGTTATGTTGTTACAGTGTAAAAGACTGACTGTCCTTTCAACTTTTGACAATGTGACTGAAATATTTCTTTAAAAGCATGTGACAGTTATAGCAATGAGACGCATCATCTCTCCTTGGCCTGTTATATTGAAAATGTATGTTTTTTTGCAGTATGACGTCATCCGTTGCTTAATTATGGCTCATCATAGACTAGCTAACCACAAAGCTAGCTAATGCCACTATTATCAGCCTGTTCTGTTTAAAATTTCTGATTCTTTTTAAAATGCATTATCATATTTTTTTAGTTAAACCTCATAAATAACTACAAATAACTAATGTTAGGGAAATCTGTTAATGTTTTGTTGCGCGTTTCTGAAATAATAATGATAATTAAAAAAAATTTCGGCCGATATATCGGTATATCGGATTTTAAAACCAATAATTATTTGTATCGTTATCGGCCTTCAAAATCCTTTATCGGTCGGGCTCTAATTTTTAAATATATCATAGCTTGATAATTTTTGATTTTTGTCAAGTTTTACTTTCATTTGAATGAATTTTTAATTAAAAAATATTGTTTAAGAAGTCTCTTAAGACCTACTGTATCTTTTTATATCTGCTTGTTTATTGTCTTTGCTTAATTTAAATTTCTTTTTTGCTTGTTTGTTTGTTTTCTGTGTAATCTTGTTCTTTAATTGTATAATTAGGGGCCAAGCACCGAAGGTGCGGAGGCACCTATTGTATCTGTGCCGGTTCTTATTATTATTATTATTATTATTATTATTATTCTTCTTCCGACTGGGCGTCTATGGCAGCCCATAGACCGGTTTGCGGGAAAGTTGTTTTGGTTTGACATTCTGATAGAGGACAGTCCCAACTTTAAATACACCAATTTTGGTGTCTCTAACTCATTCCCTCTAGCGCCACCAACTGTCCAAAGTTTCACTTTTATTATGCTAATAACTTTTGAACCGTAAGGCCTATCAACAAAATTCTTTTTTCCTCTTGTTCCTGAGCTCATGCCGATTCGATCGCACCCTATGACGTCATTTTCCGTCATAAAAAAACGGCCGCCATTTTGAATTTTCCAAAAAACCTACTTTTGCGAACTCGTCCTAGACGGTTTGTCCGATTTTCACCAAAATCGCACCGGATCATCTCCAGGCAGTGCTGACAAAAAGTTATGGAATTCAAGATGATTCGAATAACCGTTTTCGATAAACGCGTAAACAAAATTTACGTAGCGCTTGCAAAAACAGACGTGAGGTTGTATCTCCGCAACGCTTACTCGTTTTCACACCAAACTTGGTACGTGTTATCACAAGCATGACCTGAGGCTACGTGCTGCGTTTCGGCGCAGCGCCACCTAGTGGTCCGGAGATATGAAAAATGGCTATTTTTGCTCGTAACTTCTGAACGGTTTCTCCAAAAATCAAAAACTTGGTCTCGTTAGATTCAGGGCGTCATGCCGAGTCGACCGATATCCAATTTTCCCAGATCGGCCATTTTGGCTGTCGGCCATTTTGAATTATGTGCTAAAATGCTGTATTTTTTGAACGCATGAACGAATTGTTACGAAACTCGTTATGGGTCATCAGTACGATGCCCTGAAGGAGCCTGAGAAGTTTCGAAACAGCGCCACCTAGTGGTGAATTGTTTTATTCAAACGCTTATAACTTTGGGTGTGGTACACTTATTTTCACGGGAGTCATATTTTTGAGGTCCTGAATCGTTGCCGAGTCCAACGATACCAAATATGTCGGGTTTCGTCTCACGGATGGCGTAGCGTAGCGATTTAGCGCGAAAAAAACACTTGGCGATATCTTCAAAACCGCTGTTCCGATCGAGACGAAACCACCGCCAGAAACACGGAATCATAGCTTGTTAACTATACGCTAATGCCCAAATGCGTAAATATTGATAGTAAGGGGTAGTAAAATTCAAACAAAGTCATGTGTCAGTCATTTTTTACGTGTTTTTTCATATAAATGTTTATAACTCGGAAGTAAATTGAGATATTTGCACCAAAATTGACACACATATGTATGGGGTCACTCTGAGGACACATACAAAAAATTGTGGGACTGAGCCTCTTGGTGGCGCTATAATAGAACAAAACGTGAAATTCCCATTGACTTCAATACAGTTTTGTGAAATACAATGCTATACTAAACAAATGCTTTGGTCTAACATTACGAAACTCAGTGTGTGCCATAAGCAGCATGCCCTGAAGGTACTCAAAAGATTTTGAGACAGCGCCACCTGTTGGTCAAAAGTTATAATTCATTTCTGAGATTGCTAATAACTTTTGAATAAATTTGCCTATTGCAATGAAACTGATCTTAATAGATTCCTTGGGTTATGCCGAAAACATAGATATCAGGTTTTGCATAATCAGCCAAACTTCCTGTCTGCCATCTTTATTTCTTTGAAAAACTTTCTTTTTCAAACTCCTCCTAGACCGTTTGTCCGATTTTCACGAAAATTGAATCGTGTCATCTCCAGACCCTGCCGACTAAAAGTTATGAATTGCACGATGATAGACAAAACCGTTTTCGTATACCACAGCATCAAAGTTTAGGCATGCTGCCAAAATTACTATTTAGGCTTTATCTCTGCAATGCCTTCACATTTTGACACCAAACTTTGCATGTGTCATTGTCACCTCACTCTGACCACATCACATCTATTTCGTAACTGCGCCACCCATTGTTCGAAAGTGATAACCCATTAAATCATCTTATAAGTTAATGTTTATGTGATTTTCTTAGCCATTTGCCCAAAGTTCTCTCAAAATGCCCTTAATTGCTCCTTGCTGCAGTTGGTCTGCCACTCCTTGCCATTTTGGCATATGTTGCCGCTTCTTGCGCTTGGCCCCGGTAATGGCTGCTTGCAGCTATATTATTTCAATATTATTACTCTTTGTTGTGGCGCTTTGGGTTTGAGAAAATATTTTTTGCTATATTGTCCTGTACTAGTTACTTGAATCTGTTCTGTTTAATGTTTCATTCATATTTCTTCAATATATCCAGTGTAGTTCTCATTGGATGACTCTCTGCTAACATTCTGTTCTCACTATTTCTTGTGCTATAGAGTTCGCCCATAACTGCACCATCATGGGCTGCCAGTACAACTGTTCGGTGACGATGTCGGGTCCAAAGTGCTACTGCATGAACGGCTATGAGGTGGGAGAAGATGGAAAGGCATGCAAAGGTGAGCTTTGGGTCTTTCACCTGAATTGAATGACAATGTCTTTTGTGATTTTATAATATTGTGATGACTGTAGAAGTATTTAACAGGAAGCATATGACTTTTTCCAACCATGTGGCTTACTCCGCGTCAGATTTCAACGAGTGTGCAGTGTACGGGACTTGCAGTCAGACATGCACAAACACAGATGGCTCCTACACCTGCAGCTGTGTGGAGGGCTACTTGCCTCAACCAGACAACCGCTCTTGCAAGGCCAAGAACGGTAGGGAATGAACACAATTTTTGCTGTTCCTTTGTGCTCATTTGTCTGCTCATTGGTCATATTCTTCATGCCTCACCATATTTTCTCATCTCTGTTTTAGACCCCGTGGATCGGCACCCATACCTCCTCATAGCCAACTCCCAGAACATCCAAGCCACATCTCTAAGCGGAGCCAACCCAATCTCCATCAACACTAAGCAGACCACCGCTATGGACTTCATCTACGCCAAGGAGACTGTGTGCTGGATCCACATGGGTGACTCTCCTGCTGCCACCCAACTCAAGTGTGCCAAGTTCCCCAATGCCAAGAGCTTCACGGAGGAGAAGACCATCAACATCTCCCTCAGCCTGCACCGTCAGTACCATGTTCTTAATTATGTGTTTTATGTTTGGTGTCCATTTGGGCAAGATGATCCAAAAAAGCACGTACTAAACAAAATTACTTCATGGTTCACATGAAATTATTTGAATGAGCTACCTTCTTTGTGTTGTAACTGCAATTATAGATTTGTGCTGCCAAAGGAATAGTTCAACTATAATTGATAGTTCATGAAAGTTCTGGCATCTCTCGCATCTGAAATTCTCTCGAATACTTTTACTACAGCTATTATAAGTTTGGGATGCGCTGTTTACCGCCCAAATCATTACACCAATTGCTACAACACCTTTCATAACATATTGAACATCAGCCGTTACATCACCTGGACATTTCTGCCCTGTAGGGAGTTTCTGCATTATTGGGTCTATGTCTTATTTGCCACCTGGTCTGGTTTTGTTCCTGCTGTAGCTGTGTTCAGGCAAGAAGATTTTCTAAAAGAATATTTCTCTTGGATGTTTCCACAGTTTTGACACTGAAGACTGCAGGGTTTAAATGAGTTCAACCACAAACTGCGTCAGGAACACAAGTGTTGGGAAAAACAAGGGAGGGATAAACTATGCTTCTCCAAATGACTTCCTTGTAACTGAATTGCATGCTTACATTGGACTAAATAATGCTTTCCGTAAGCACCCAGATACAATATTAACTTATTCATGTTGGCATGCATGCAAATATAAACATGGAAGGCAATACATTACATGACCATATACTTTTTTTTAAATCGACATTAAGATTTTTGATAAAAAATGTATGTATTTATAATAGCAATTATATATTTTTGGTACTTAATATGCTGTTGGTGCTGACAAAACAGCATTGTCCCGCCGAGACATAGACTCTACAAAACCCCTAAAGGTGTCCTGTGGTATCTGACACCAAGGCGTTAGCAGCAGATCCTGTAGGTTGCAAGGTGTAGCCTTGGATTAAACTTGCTGGTCCAGCACGTCCCACAGATGCTCAATTGGATTGAGATCTGGGGAATTCGGAAGCCTGTGCAACACCTTGAACTTTTCATCATGTTCCACCATTCCTGAACAATGTGGGGAGTGTGGCAGGGTGTCACTTCCACCCGGGAACATTGTCATGAAGGAGTGTACCAGGTCTGCAACAACGTTTAGGTATAGGTGGCACGTGTCAAATTTATGTCCACATGAATAACCGGATCTAGTGTCCCAGAGCATCACACTCCCTCCATCGGCTTGTCGTCGTACCACAGTGCATCCAGGTGTCATCATTTCCCCAATTAAATGGCACACATGGCCAGAAAATGCGACTCATTGGACCAGGCGACCTTCTTCCACTGCTACAAGGTCAAGTTGCGACACTTGCGTTCCCATCGGTGGACAGGGGTCATCATAGGCACTCTGATTAGACTGTGTTTACGCAGCAAAGCGCGATGCACTGTGTGTTGTGAGCCATCATTAAAATTTAGTTTGACTAGTTCCACAGTAGACCTTCTGTTGGCTCAGTCCAGACGGGATAGCCTTTGTTGCCCTTCTGCGTCGAAGAGTATGGGTAGTATAGAATTGATGTTTAGCAGCGGTACTTCATTTATTATGCTGACAGTGTGTTGTGCTTTAGCTTTTACTTTAAAGTTAAACATTCTAGAAGTTTTTTATATTCATCCTGCAGTTCATCCGTCAAGGCAAATCCGATATCTTCAGATGTTGTCACACTTCATGCGTTTTATTTATTTTAAGCATCCTACCATCACCATTGGTTTAAACTAAAGTTTTTTTTTAAGTCTTAAGAAGTGAATCAAGTTAAAAATACCTCTTCACAATCTTAACTCATATTCTTGGCTTCAAACACAGCTTGATGGATTGCAACATAATGGAACAAAAAACTAAATCTCTCACTCGTAATAAGGTGAACCTGAAACCAGCCAAATTTTTTAAGGCTTCCTTAAGATTTGGCGACTTGTCATTTATTTCACATGCCCAAAATTTTTCGTTTGTGCAGAACTTTATTCCATTAATGGTATACTATAACCTTTAGACAATGACCCGAATGATTCACAGGATAAATACTGTGCTTGTTGATAAGTGGTGGACGTTTCTTGTAATCGATGTGTCTTGAAAGCCAGCTCAGACTAAATATTGGCTGCTCTCTGATGAAGATGCTGCCAAGTGTGGTTGTGTGTACCAACACAGAGGGTTGATGGGTGCAGAGACACAGAGGTTTGATAGTGATATGTAACACTTCCTTCTCTTTTTGTGTGTGTGTGATGTTGGAGTGTAAGGGAAAGCCACTCGCCAGCACACCAAGGAAGCAGTTTCACAGGAAGGGTGCGCAGGGTGGGACAAGTTGGCGCACAGTAGTTTATTGTTGCTTGAAATAATCACACCCTGTTTACTCTTTAGGACTGATGTAGCACAGTTTCACATACAGTATCCCTAAGTATAAAACTGTACTTTGACGTGCATAGCGCTTTTTGCATGATTTAAGTATCTTCCCATGTTGAGTGGTGCAACTTACCCACTTACAAGGTAATTTTAACAATAATGATGATGATGATTATAATGATAATTATAGCAAATTAACATTCATATGTATATTTAATAATTAAAAACATGTCAATGTTAGTTAAAATATTATATACATAAACAATTTACTACTAAGAATAGTAATTTAGCCAATTATTTATTTTAGTAATATAATTGTAATATTGGCATTATTATAGCAACATATGGAAAAAATATTTTTTCTATAAAAATTATGAATTATTATTATTTAATAGTTTTACAATAATAATCCTTCAAATTACTATTAATTTGTCAGATGATGATTCATCCTCATTACTATTATCGACCGTAAGGCAGCTTACATGGTTTTAGAACAGAGCTTCACTGTGTCAGAGTAGTCTTAGAGGAAGTCTGGACCCTGTGTATTGCTGTCCCTCTGATTTCAGACCCATCTGTATGCTAGACAGACAAGGGGAAACAGTGAGTCACAATCTCTTTCGGTTCTCTTTCTCTTTTCTTTTTGATTCGAGACCTGGTTGAGTCCGTCTGAGTAATCCAGAAGCGTGGATCCTGGCTCAATCTCCCATCCAGCCTCAGCCCCAGAGTGTGTCCCAATGACTAAGTTCTAGACCAGGAGCAGCATGTTGGGTACACAATATTAAACTGGATAGTTTATTTAAAAAAAATATGTATAATCAAGCCCCCCAGCCTTGTTCCTTTTCCATATAAAAAGCAAACATATGGCTTCAGAAAATGGATGCTGAACAGTAAACATTTGGATACAGACATCTTAAAGATCTCTCAGAATGCTTTGTCCCTCTCCTTTGACATTGATCCCTGATGTCCTGAAAGAGAGCAGATCTCTTCTTCTGTTCTGCTTCACTGTAGTTTTAGTGCAGTGAGCACCTACTCCACCAATTATGTAGCTTCCCAGGCCTTTTTACAAAACCAGCCACCAAACTTCCTCAAAGAGGTTATAAATCAGAGCAACCTTGTTCAATTACGCTGTGTCCAGAGGCGCTACGCCACCAGGGCTGAGACAATTATATGTTGTCAAACTTCTGATCTCTCTCTAACTGGAACTATAAATCAACAGCCTCTGCTCTTCAGTGTGAATATGACAACTGCTATTACAGCCACATCCCTAATGACCCTGTGTGGCCGTTTTGGAGGAAAGGTCGGATGGATGAGTTTTTTTAATGAGCACATATGCAGCAGATAGACATGTGATGTAGAAGGTTCATTTGATGTGATGTAGGAGGTTCATTTGATGCTTCGGGGTTCCACACTGTAATGGCCACACAGCATTGTATAACTCAGTTTTACACAAGGAGTAGTGATTAATAACTGTTGCATGCTGGGCAGATGAGCGCTCCAGATGAGCTCTGTGACTGCTTTCCCCATAAAAAAAGCCTGGAAACAGACCAGGACGCACGCACACACAAACTCAACTTCAGTGTGTTTGGAGGGGGTGGTGGTTGAGAGGACGTCCCCACTGTGGCTGGGTACTACCTGGGTAGTGCATATCAGTTCTTCTGGTCATGCTTTGAGGGTGTCACAACACGTCATCTGCTCAGGACGTCCTTGGCACTGGTTGTGTAAGAGCTGTCCTGCAGTTTTAAGAAGGGTCCCACTTCTCATCCTGATGTATCTGAGCTCTAGAGTCTGCTGGTGTCTTCTTTCATTCATGAAGCTTTGCCATCACAGGAATAAAGGACATTTTTAATTTTAGTAAAACTGAAAGCAGCTATTTTAAATTGTAATAATAATTCACAATATTACTGGTTTAACTGCATTTTGAATCAAGTAAATGCAGGTTTAGTGAGCATATGAGACTTCTTTCAAAAACATTTAAAACAATCTTTATTACTTTTCAACAGTAGTGTATATAAACTATTCAGTTTGTATATAGTATATCTGTTTTAGTGCATAATAGTGTAGTTTTTTCTAATGTGTATATATGAATGTTTTTAAAGGTCAATCTTTTGGAGGAGGATGACTGATATGGTGATATACGATTATCACACTGTCTCAATTTAAATGCTGATCTTTACTAAATTTTTTTAATTTCAAATTATTTGAGACAATTATTTGTTTTAAAATAAGCTGCATACTTTTAAAAAAGCTTAACTTTACATGGCAACTCAACAAGTAAACACTGTAACCAACAGTGGAGGATGTGATCTGCTACAATGTAAATTGCTCTGGGAATCCTATTTTCTCAAATAAAGATACGGTAATACTAATTTTAAATGAAAAAGACGCCGCATCAAACTTTGTACGGTACAGCATTGTTTTAAAATTAAGGGTTTAAACTAGGTCGCTCGTACGTTTCCAGTG
The DNA here is from genome assembly GCF_988280905.1 of Pimephales promelas. Classification (NCBI taxonomy): domain Eukaryota; kingdom Metazoa; phylum Chordata; class Actinopteri; order Cypriniformes; family Leuciscidae; genus Pimephales; species Pimephales promelas. Next base: position 20,526,954 of record NC_142788.1, on the reverse strand, counting down.
TCAGCAGAACTGTTTGCATCCCGTTCACATTGACGTCAAAATAAAAGTCCCAAAGTTCCCATCTGACACTCGTCGGCCAAACAGAAAAGCTGATGCCAATAGTTGAAACAAAAAATTGGGCCGATTGGACAACCATTAAGTATTATTACATGTACAGTTCTTATGGCCTTTGACTTGATGATTAATTTCATGCTGCAGGATTATTTACTTAATCTTTATTTATTTAATAGATAAATAGATATTTAATTTATCTTTATCGGACACCTGCATTGGGTATTGTGGTGTTATCATATGCAAACCATCATAACAGGATCATTATTATCCAGTTATTTGATGCATCAGTGTTGTATATTGCATACATCGGAGAACCGTTGCCTTGTTAAAAGGATCTTCCATTCATAAGAATCCCAGAAGCGTGTCCCAGGCCTCAAAGACACTCACTGCTTTGTTTCCCTCACCCTTCTTAAATCTCTTGTGTTTCTGTCACTGATACAGTATAGTTTAGCTTCACTTTACTGGTAGCTTTAACCTTTGTCTTATCTACCACAGTTACACTTGATATATTCATAGTCACATGCCTATATCAGTATACACTTGTGAGTAATTAGAAACCTAAGTAATCTTTACTTTCCCTTCTCTTATTCCATGCATTACTTTCAAAATCACTTGCAGCATTTGCCATTACACAACTAATTCCAGTTCATAACCATATGTGGTACCTTTCTTTTTTAGCTTTCTGATTGGTAACAGATGTTCCTAGCACATATTGTTTTATACTTTTCCTATGAGGGAACGAGGGGGTGAAGAAAGAGGTGTAGCTTGGTTTGATTTAGCAGAATTGTAGGGGACGGCGGTATCAGGATGACGTGCCCTCTGGAATAACGTGTCTTTTACAGTTTTGCGCAACAGATACCGTGGGTGTTTGTTTTGCAGACTCAGGGACGAAGGGGGAAGGTTTAGTATGGCCTGGAGGTAGTTCTGCATTTCCTGGCAGGGCTGCTGTTTACTGGACTTTTTAGAAAAGTGTGAGAACTGTTTGTGTCTGGTTTGCACAAGTTCGCCTCACTTGGTTGCATAACAAGGACATGTCTCTATGCCTGAAGATCATTAGTGGATTACTGCAAAAAAAAAAAAAATCAGTAACAGGAAGTACGGTGGCAGCTGTTGTAACATCAAACTTCATGGGAGGCACTGCAGCCTGGCCCGCACAGCTGGAGCTTTAGACGGCACGCACAGAAAGAGACTATTGTCAAAGAAGAGAAAGAGAAACTCAGTATCCACTAAATTACCATTTCAAACTCTTTTCCCAGAATTGAGGATAACTGTACGGCCAAGTCCAGCCTTCCTGTGCAAGGAAAGGTGCTGTAATGATTATGTAACTGTTTTACATCAGAATGAGTTAACAAATGAGTTTGATACATTTGTTCTGCTTGTATTTAGTGAGTGGGGCAAATTATAATTTGTAAGAAACACTTTTTTTTTTAATTATTCAGAATTTTTTTTTCTTAAATTTGGATGGAAACCATTTTTTTTTTTTTTTTGGCCACCCTGAAAGTGAAAATCCAATTAGATAATTGTTTGTGTAATATAAACTAAACTATGAGATGCAGAAATTTGTAACAGTGCTATTAGGTTAGTTAGTTCAGAGTTGATGAGTTTGACTACTCTGATAGAAGATCTAATAATGGGACTGTTTCGAGCCGGCTACACTGACAGATACAAACACTCGTCTACTCTTAGTTACATAAAAGTTACATAGCTTCTTTCCTGTTATCCAACACTCCAAGTTTTGCATTCCAACACAGTGCTGCATCTATATGATTAGTTAGAGAGAAGCTGCAGTTATGACTGATTTACAATGAAGCGTTCACTGAAAACTTCTCCCTCTATTCTGCCTCACTCTCTCTTCCTGTCTTGATTCTCTCACAAAAAACTCAGATGTGGAGCAGATGGCCATTGACTGGCTGACAGGAAACTTCTACTTTGTGGATGATGTGGACGACCGCATATTTGTGTGCAGTAAAGACGGCCTCACCTGTGTCATCCTACTGGACCTGGAGCTCTACAACCCTAAAGGAATCGCACTGGACCCTGCCATGGGGTGAAAACCTAAGACCATTACTCCTTAATCCTTATCTAGACCAACAATGTCACTCACGCCACGTTTAGTTCTCTTCAGACATATGTCTAAACCCAGAATTCTTGTTGTTATGCCATATTTTTGCACCTCAGTATCAGTTCCTACAAGGGTTCGTGATGATTTTTTTTCCCACGAGGTTAGCGTATTCACTTTCTCAACTTTCTGTAGTTATAAGGATAAAATAAAACAAAGCCTTTCAACTCAAACAAAAAATTAGGCACATTTTTTATGCACATTATTTATGTACTTAACTTTATTTCAATATCAGTTAAGCATATTTATCCGCTAAATTCTTAATACTGTAATGTAGAAAACAATAATATTTCTACAAATAAAGCATGCTTAAATGCAAATAAATATTATTTTATTGTAAAGTGACAAAAATTTTAAGTTGTAAAGTGTAAACATGTTTTATGTGTCTTATGTTTTTTATTTTAATTATTAAATATAAGTAGTATTAATAATATTAGATATTATTATTAGTTCTGGGCAGGATTAATCCCAACTAAATCATCATATATAAAGAACATTATGATGCATTACAATAATAAAATGGACCTTAATAGTCATCAAAATAATGTCACATTGCAAAAACTCTTACTTGTCTTAAGAAAGTGTGAAATAAGAAATCCTTTTAATTTGATTAATTTGTATTTTTTATGCGATATTCCTCAATTTATACAATTTATGCATTCTTGAATGCTGTGCATCATAAAGTTCTCCTTTCCCCTCTTTTCTTATTCCAGGAAAGTGTTCTTTACGGACTATGGCCAGATCCCCAAGGTGGAGCGCTGTGATATGGACGGCCAAAACCGCACTAAACTTGTAGACAGTAAAATAGTCTTCCCTCATGGCATCACTTTGGACCTGGTCAGCAAGCTGGTTTACTGGGCCGACGCTTACCTGGATTACATTGAGGTGGTGGACTACGAAGGAAAGAACCGACACACCATCATTCAAGGTTTACTGGTACGTGTGAAGTGTCACGTTCATGTGCTTTCATGGAAGCCAAACATGACTGCTGTAAGCGAGTTGTTTGTTTGTGGTCATGAACTCAATCTCAGAATGTCACTTTCATTGACGTCATCACACATGAGTTTCTGGACCATCACATGATCAGTCGGACTGAAAGATCAGCATTAGCTCATCGAATCCTGTTGCAGAAGTAAAAACTGAGCGTTGTGCAAGTGCAGTGTCACTCATTTCAGATCTTTAGTTTTTTTCACTGTACGATCACTGTATGTAATGTTCACAAAGTCCTAATAGAAATGAGTAATTTCTGATCTTTACTGTGATGTCATGTTTTGATTTTATTTACAAAAAACTTTTTATTTAAGTCTAAAAAAGACTTATTATAGAGATACACTATATATAACAGTACTATATCAGTTAAGGTCATCTTTTATATTATTAATAATTCATAATAATTAATACTGTTAAATGTAATCTTAAACTTATCTCAAAATGAATATCCATTTTTCATATTGTACATTATAGTGTTGTGATGCCTTAAATCACTTGTAGCATATTTTAAAGGGATACTCTACTTTTTTGGCTCATTTTACAACTCCCCCAGAGTTAAACAGTTCAGTTTTATCGTTTTCGAATCCTTTCAGCCGATTTTCTGATATTTAGAAGAATTTCAGTAACCAGACAGTTTCTGGTCTCATTGACTTCCATAATATATATTTTTTTTCCTACTATGGAAGTCAATGGGACCAGAAACGGTCTGGTTACGATATTCTTCTAAATATCAGAAAATCGTCGGAATGCATTCGAAAACGATAAAACCCAACTGTTTAACTCTGGGGGAATTGTAAAATGAGCCTATTTCCAAAAAAGTGGAGTATTCCTTTAAAACGCTAATAAAGGTCAGTGGTTCTCAACCAGAAAACTTCCAAGGGGGCCTAAATATATAGAAACAGATGAAACGAGCTTTGAAATAAGCTAAAACTATTCAAAATCAAGATATTTCTTATTTTTATTCACTGACTGACTAAAATAACTGATTGGTCCCCTTTGAATAAACTTGGAAAACTAGGATATATGAGGAAGCCTTATTAGTGTGATTTTTAGATTTGGAAAGATCATGTAAACTTATATGAATCTTTAAGCTCAGAAGGCATTTTTATAACGAATATACATTTTGTGTTTGTTTTGGCAGATTGAACATCTCTATGGTCTAACAGTGTTTGAAAACTATCTGTATGCCACCAACTCTGACAACGCCAACATGCAGCCCAAAACCAGTGTGATCAGAGTCAACCGATTCAACAGCTCTGACTTCCAGGTGGTGACACGCGTCGATAAAGGTGGCGCCCTTCACGTTTACCACCAGAGACGTCAGCCTGCAGGTGTGTATGACTGCAGATTTTGTTTGTTTGACATTTTAAACATTTCTAAGGTTTTAGCAAGTGCATTTTAATGGGTAGCTTCATTTTACTCTTCTGTAAGAGGTGCATTTTTTCAATCTCTGACTCAATGTACTATTCAAAGTGGTTTCCCCACTGGTTCTTTATGTTAAAATTATGCTTGTGTGTCCATCCTTAGTTCGCAGTCATGCGTGTGCTCCGGATCAGTTTGGGAAGGCAGGCGGTTGCTCTGATATCTGCTTGCTGGGTAACAGTCACAAGAGCCGAACCTGCCGCTGCCGCTCTGGCTTCAGCCTTGGCAGTGACGGAAAGTCCTGCAAGAGTGAGTATAACTCAACCCAGCCTGCTCGAACCAACCCAAACCAGTTCCAAAACAGCATTCCACATTGCAGAACTGAAAAATGATCATTTTCCCTGTGTTTCCTCAGAACCAGAGCACGAGCTCTTCCTGGTGTACGGTAAAGGCCGGCCTGGAGTCATCCGCGGTATGGACATGTACGCTAAGGTGTATGACGAGCACATCATCCCTATTGAGAACCTGAACAACCCAAGAGCACTGGACTTCCACGCTGAGACCGAATTCATCTATTTTGCTGATGCCACCAGCTACATCATCGGTCGCCAGAAGATCGATGGCACTGAGAGAGACATCATAGTGAAGGATGGTGAGTGCACAATGATAGTGGGATGGTTTTTGTTGGAGATTTATTGAAGTTGGTTGAATTAGATGAACTACATCTTCTTCCTCCCATTTTTTTTTCTCTCACAGGTATTCACACAGTAGAAGGTATTGCTGTGGACTGGATGGGGCAAAACCTGTATTGGACTGATGATGGACCCAAAAAGACCATCAGTGTGGCCAAATTGGAGAAAGCCTCTCAGACCCGCAAAACTCTAATTGAGGGCAAGATGACCCATCCCAGGGCCATAGTAGTAGACCCTTCCCATGGGTATATCAATTATTTGCTTGATTACACATTCAAGAGCCCTAAAAAAGAGAAGCAATCACCGGCAAATCATCTATTATAATGTGATGAAATATTAGTGATTTTAGATTTTACAATTCTGTGTGGCATGCTAACATTCCAAACCTACCAAAAAACTTCAAAGCTAAACGCTATGCCACACCACTTCCTACATACAGATAAGCCAGTTAGAGTTACATCTACAGCTGTGAATGTATAAATCCGTATCGTCCTGTTTATGTTTGCAGAATGATGTATTGGAGTGACTGGGAGGAGGAGCCTAAAGAGACTAATCGTGGCAGTATAAAGAAGGCCTGGATGGATGGCTCAAACGCTGGTATCCTGCTTACGTCTAAAACTGTGCTCTGGCCCAATGGCCTCAGTCTGGACATCCAGCAGGGCATTCTGTACTGGGTGGATGCATACTATGACCGCATCGAGATGGTGCTTCTCAACACCACAGAACGCAGGGTGAGAAAACGCAAACAGATTCATGGCTTGACTTTTGGTGGATGAGGGCATCAGTGATGCCAGTTTATTCAGGAGAAGGAATAAAGGTGCATTGGGTGGGGAAACTCATGTTAGCATCTTAAAGGGTTAGTTCACCCATTAGTTACTCAACCTCATTGCGTTCCAAACCCGTATTACAGTCGCTCATCTTCGGATCACAGATGAAAAGCTTTCTGTCCCTCCATTGAAAATCTATCCAATTATACGCTTCAAAAAGTTCATGAAGTGATCGTAAAACTGATCTATATGAATAGAGTGGTTTAGTCCAAAGAGGCACAATCGCTTTATATGATGAACAGATTGACTATAGGCCTTTATTCACATACTGTATGAGCATTGATCAGCAAACATAAACAGAAGCTCCGTTTTCTCACCATTGTCATTTTTGTTGTTTATGTTTTTATTGCCCAGTGTGCATTCATACCTAGGTATTTTTTTATATAAAAGATACTTTGCCATCTTGCTGTTACAAAAGTAATTTGAACACCTAACGTCATAATGATTACAACATGCCAACTCGTAAATATGTACTTCCCAGGAAGACTGTCAGCTGTAATTTTGATCATTCCTGATCTTAACCTTTGTTCATACTTTTCTCTTCATTCAGACGGTATATGAAGGACAGGAGCTAAATCATCCCTTTGGCCTGTGCCATTATAAGAACTTACTGTTCTGGAATGAGTACCGTGGTGGAGGAATCTACAAGCTGGACCAGAATACCAAGAAGGCCACGTTGCTACGCAATGAACGACCACCAATCTACGAGATTCGCACATACGATGCACAACAACAGCAAAGTACTGACCTCCCCTGAGCTTTTCTTGAAAAATTAGTCATACATGAGTCAAAGCATGAGCTGACAGATCTAACAAAGTCTTAATTACGTTTTGGTTGGTAACATGTCATAACAGCCTCATTATTTATATAATGTTAGCGCGGTTACAAAATAATGAGATCAGAGTTTCAGGGATTTTATTGCACGTTTAATTGGGATCTGCTGAGGATGTTTTTGTTCTGTGTAGTCATAGGCTCCAATGTGTGCCGTGCCAATAATGGTGGTTGCAGCAGTCTGTGTCTGCTGACGCCCACGGGACGCTCCTGCGCCTGTGCCGACGACCAGATACTAGACACTGACAACAAGACCTGTAAAGGTGGGTATGCTGTGCTTTAAGTGGCCTGACGTGTAAAGGTTTCTACAAATAAGCTGCAATTATTTGAAAATGACCTGTTTGAGATTTTTATTATATTTTTGAAAATTATTGTTCTTTTTTTTTTCCTGCCAGCAAACCCTTCCTACGTGCCTCCTCCTCAGTGTCAGCCTGGTGAATTTGCCTGCAAAAATAACCGCTGTATTCAAGACCGCTGGAAGTGCGACGGGGACAATGACTGCCTGGACAACAGCGATGAGGCCCCCGAGTTGTGCCGTTAGTGTTCTTTTGTCTCAGATATGCAGTGTTCAGCTACTGATACACTACTGTTCAAAAGTTTTTCTCTAAAAGAAGTCTCTCATGCTAACCAGGGCTGCATTTATTTGATACAAAAAATACATAGAAAGATATAATTGCAATTTAAAATAACTGTTTTCTATTGTAATTATTGTAAGCCATTCTTCCAGTCTTCAGTCACATGATCATTCATTCTAATTTGTGGATTTGATGCTCAAGAAATATTTCTTGTTGTTTTCAATGTTAAAAATGGCTTATAGTTTTTGTGCAAACAATGATACATTTTTTCAGGATTTATTAATGAACAGAAAGTTCAAAAGAACAGCAATTATTCGAAATAGAAATCTTTACAGTCACATCTGCTTGATTAAATGTGTCCTTGTTGAATATTCATTGAATATTCATTTCTTTCACAACAAAAAAGCTTAAAATCTTGCCGTCCCAAAACATTTAAACTATTTAATACACAAATACATTATATATATATTAAAAAAAACAATATTTGAGAATTATTGGCTCACAGTAGGGCTGCCAAACGATTAATCGTGATTAATCACATCCAAAATAAAAGTTTGTGTTTACATGATATATGTGGGTGCACTGTGTATAATTATTTTATATATATATATATTTAAATACACACATATGCTTGTGTAGATTTAAGAAATATTTTCATGTATATACTGTATATAGATTTATATATAATTTATATTATATATAAATATTTTATATATAAATAATATTTTTTTCTTAAATAGATACAAGCATGTGTGTGTATTTATTTATATATATATATATATAAAATAATTAAACACAGTGCACAGACATATATTTTGTAAACACATACTTTTATTTTGGATACGATTAATCGTTTGATAGCCCTGGCTCACAGAATTTTAAAGTTTAAAGTTAATCATGGCTGACTTTGAATAACATTTTATAATGCCATCAGTAACTGTAAATATTTTCTTTTGTGTGATTTTTGCATCCATACCACATGGTGTGAGTTTAAGTCATTTTATCGGCCATTGCAACAAACTAAACATTAATTAGTGCACCTTTAAATTGTCCTGTTTCAGACCAGCACACCTGTCCTGCGGACCGCTTTAAGTGCCAGAATAACCGCTGTATCCCTCTGCGCTGGCTTTGTGATGGAGACAATGACTGTGGGAATGATGAAGATGAATCTAACAGCACCTGCTTGGGTATTGTGAACTCTGAATGATTTTTAAGCCTTTTTTTTTAGATTCAGGTGCAAATATTTCCTGGTGTACAGCTTTGTGAATTAACCAGGTTTTATTTTCTCTCCCAGCACGCACTTGTCCTTCTAATCAGTACCCATGTGCCAGTGGCCGTTGTATCCCTGTCTCCTGGACATGTGACCTGGATGATGATTGTGGAGATCGCTCAGATGAACCAGCATCTTGTGGTATCTAAATTTAAGCCTCTCTTCCTTTTTTTTCATCATGCCATACTGACATTTTAGAATAGTAACAGTTTTCTTGTTTTCTCTCTAGCATATCCTACCTGTTTCCCACTCACTCAGTTCACTTGTGCCAATGGACGTTGCATCAATGTCAACTGGCGTTGTGATAATGGTGAGTTTCTAATGCCATCCACAAAATTGGCAGCATCATACATTGGCTAACTATGTCCAATAACCACCTTAATGTGTTTGTCCCTTCAGATAACGATTGCGGGGATAACAGCGACGAAGCCGGTTGCAGTCACTCGTGCTCTAGTGTGCAGTTTAAATGCAACAGCGGCCGTTGTATTCCAGAGTACTGGACCTGCGACGGAGACAACGACTGTGGAGATTACAGCGATGAAACTCATGCCAATTGTACCAATCAGAGTGAGTTTGGACAAGTGTCATTTTGTTAAAGTGAATGAAGTCTAATTTCAAACATAGTTTTCTTCAGTTTTTGGAAAAAGGCAACAAACAGAAATCTAATCCTAAACTAGCGCACACCTGCTGAATCCACACTTTATTTATTTGTTTTATTTAGTCTTATTTATTGATTTCATTTCATTTTAGATATTTTAAAAATTAAACAAATAGTGTATAAAATTACTTTAATTAAAGTACAAATTTGACTTAATTGAAGTAAAAAATGTAAGCAATTTATGAAATGTATGAATATTTTAAAATAAATAAATCCTTATTTATTTATTTTTTAAATTATTTTAATTTTATAAATTGTTTAAATAAAGTGGTCACTTTTTATTTTATGTTGTAATGGGAAAATAATTGTTTAGTTTTCTGAGGTTGGTTGATCAAAACACTTTATTTCACTGATCATTTTTTTTTTAAGAAAAATTATATTTTTAGTAGTGCCCGTTCTATTTTTTTGCCCTGTTTTTATTAGGTAAACTGTCACAACTGTTACATTCTCTGAAGATGTCTACACCTTCTGAAGTGTCTCTAGGTTTTGAGAAAAACCACAATGACTAATGCAGCTGAGATGTTCATTAACTGGAGTAAATCACAATTTCGTAAACTGGACTGTCTTTGTTTTTCCTGTGAAACGCGTAAACCACAAAATCTTGAGGAATGTCTGAGAGGAGTGCAGGGAGTCCCTCTGGAGAGCAGTGTTAATGACTGCTCTGAGAGCTGCTGTCTTGTGGGATTACACTAGCACAGATGTGCCAGGACGCTTGACGCATGAACCGCTGGACTATCCACTCATGTGCATTTTTGTACATCCTTCTCTATCCCTCTTCACATGTGTCTTCATAGCTGTTTGGCTAGGCCCTGAATGGAACAGGGATAGAGGATAAGGTTCTGTTTTCAGGGACTAGACTCTGCCGTTCGCTTCTTTAATCCCTGTGGCTTTTTGCTTAATAGACTCACAGAATCAATGCAGCAGAACCAAGCCAGAGGCCTAATGAGAGTACTGGGCCTTGAGGGAGCCTGTGTAAGGTTTTAGAACTGTAAGAGGGCATGCTAGGGAGTTGTGGAGGAGAGTTGTGTATAAAATGTCTTTCAGTTTGCTACATTTTGGAGTAGGGACGTTAAATGTAACGGTACTTCAGTACCAAGACAATGCAGAAGTAGGAAATATAATGTGGTTGTTTTTCTGCAGTATTGAAAGTTAATATTTTTTGTAACATTTAAAAAAATAGTAGCTAAATATTGGAATTTATTATTACTAAATAAAATGTTTTTTTGCACTCTGTAACTGAGTATATTTGAGGACTTTTGTATAGTTTATTTTTGAATTTGCCAAAAATTAGAAATGTAATTTATTTAAAAATATTTGAAGGCTACATGCCTATGTTTTAGTTTGTCGATTTATATTTATAACTTTTTTAAACAGAGGAGTCTGTTAACTTGCATATACATTTTTGCTAAATTGTTGAAATTGACATTGAGAATTGTAATATTACAGTCAGATTTCAGTATTATTTATTTATTTATTTATTTAGACGGGACAATGCATGTCAATGAACGTACAAACATAGTCGAACGTAAATATGCCGGATTTAGCACAATGCTAATTTCCATCCGTTGTCCCCCAACACAGACAAACACAATCCAAAAATAAGTAGAAAAGACACACAATATACATATCAAGAAAACACAAATGTGGGTGTGTGTGAGAGTGTGTGTGTGTGTGTGTGTGTGTGTGTGTGTGTGTGTGTGTGTGTGCAACTCGAGCAGAATGATGTCATTCAGGTCAGTTCACCCCAGCAGATCCCTGTTCTAGGACACACTTCACTCTGTTTACAGACAAGGTCTGGTTTTCCGCTTCCTCCTCTCCGGGCTCTGCCAGACGCTAACCTTTGTCGTGAGGGAAAGCCTTTATGCCCGATGCCTAATGATGGCCGTCACAGTGCCAGGCCTGGACCGCTGTTCGTGAGAAAGTTTGCTTTGGTTCAGAGTTCATTGTGGTTGTGCCTCACGCTGGTTACAGTCTCCATCCCTGGGAACTGATTTTTGATGTCAGAAAGCCGAACACTCATTACGTCAAATAATAGGATCTGTATCCGTGCCTTTGTACGAATATTCTCACGGCTGTGTTGTAATTGCGTGTCCGTTTTCTGTTTTTCTCTACAGCCACGCGGCCGCCTGGTGGTTGCCACACAGATGAGTTCCAGTGCAGAATGGACGGCCTGTGTATCCCCATGCGATGGCGCTGTGATGGAGACACGGACTGCATGGACCTCAGCGATGAGAAGAACTGCGAGGGCGTCACACATATGTGTGACCCTGCCGTCAAGTTCGCCTGCAAGGACTCGGGTTAGTACAGCCTTGGCCATTCTGAATGTATCATACACGTGTCGGTAAGTGTAACAGTGGATTAAAGGGTTAGTTCACCCAAAAATGAAAATTCAGTCAGTATTTGAAGAGTTCAGATGCAAAAGCCTCTAAATGCCATTTGAAATTTTCTTCATTAATGATGATTTTTATCAAACTTGTATATTTAAGTTCAGTAATTTCACTTAAATAACAATTAATAGGTAATTATCATTGCCATTTAAGTGAAATTACTGAACTTAAATATACAAGTTTGATAAAAATCATCATTAAAGAAGAAAATTTCAAATGGCATTTAGAGGCTTTTGCATCTGAACTCTTCATTTACTCCCCCTCATGTTGTTCCAAACCTCTATGTGTTTATTTGTTCTGCTGAACACAAAGGAAGATATTTGAAAGAATGTTTTAATCAAACAGATCTCATTCCCCATTGACTACCATAGTAGGAAAAAATACATACTATGGTAGTCAATGGGGAATGAGATCTGTTTGATTAAAACATTCTTCCAAATATCTTACTTTGTGTTCAGCAGAACAAATAAACACATAGAGGGTTGGAACAACATGAGGGTAAATGCTAACAGAATTTTCATTTTTGGGTGAACTAACCCTTTAAGGAGTGACTCAAAGACCCAAAATCAAAGGTTTTGTCTTTATGCTAGTGTACTCATAAAAACTCAGATATTGTACTGAAGATTGCAATGCTGATTTATTTGATGAAATATGAAAAAATGCTAAATAGAAGCATTTTTGCGAGTGATCTCTGGCTTTTTGTTTCTTTGTGTTTTTAGCCCGCTGTATCAGTAAGGCCTGGGTGTGCGACAGGGACAGCGATTGCGAGGATAACTCGGATGAAGAAAACTGTGAGGCTCTTGAGTGCAAGCTCTCCCACCATGTTTGTGCCAGCAATGACTCTATCTGCCTGCCTCCTGAGAAACTGTGCGACGGCAAGGACGACTGCCCTGATGGCTCGGACGAGAAGCTTTGCAGTAATGCACATGCAAAAAAACACAAATACACTCAAGTTAAAGGGATACTTCATTTTTAGTAGACATTAAAATGTTAAATGATCATTTTTAGACATTATAATGTTAGATGGTAGATTTCTATAGTTTCTACAGAGACAATCTATAATGTCCAAATTCCAAAAAGCACTATAAAAGTAGTCCATATGACTTGTTTGATATATTCTATATCATATAGCTCTTAAAGAATATAGTTCACAAGTTATATGGACTACTTTTTTGTGTACCATTTAATTTTTTTTCTGTGTGTGTTTTATGGAGCTTGATTTTTTTTGCAGATTTTTTTTGCATGAACCATTCCTTTAAATGTTTCACAGTTTTCATAGAGCTCGTCGAATCTACTTGTGTTTCACATTAACATATGATAGACATTTCAGGATTGATTTTGAATCACATAAGCACATTCTCTTCAACTCACTGATTATGTTTTACCAGACTTGAGTTACTTACAAACAAACACCCTTTCAATCCTTCTCACCTCTATTTGTTGTAGATCTTTGTACGATGGATAATGGCGGCTGCAGCCACAACTGTACCATCGCTCCTGGTGAGGGCATCCTGTGCTCCTGCCCAGCTGGCATGGAGCTGGGTACTGACAACAAGACCTGCCAGATCCAGAGCTTCTGCGCCAAGCATCTGAAGTGCAGCCAGCGCTGCGTGCAGGAGAAGGCCACTGTTAAGTGTGCCTGCTACGAGGGCTGGGCGCTCGGTCCAGACAGCGAGAGCTGCAAGAGCACTGGTGAGGGAGAGACTGGATGGAGAAGATGACAAAAAAGATAACTGGAATATATTTTACTTGAAGAGTTTTATTTGACCTCTAGAAATGACTGAATAAAAGAATAACATCTTTGGATGAGATGTACAATACACTGGTGTATATAATATATAGGGCATTATGAAATAAACAGGCATTTTAGTGCAGTCACAGTACAGTCGTTTTTATTGGAAATTCAACTCCAACTTTTCTTTTTTTAAATTATATTAGTTATATTTCTTTTACAATAGTATATTATATAATATAAAAAGGCAGTAACACTAATAGGTTCATTAGTTAACATTTTAGCTAATATGAACTAACAATGAGCAATACATTTGTTTCAGTATTTATTCATCTTTATTAATGTTAGTTAATAAAAAAACAGCTTCATGTTAATTCACAGTGCATTAACTAATGTTAAAGGAGTAGTTCACTTTTTTTAAAAAACTTTTGCTGATAATTTACTCACCCCCATGTCATCCAAGATGTCCACGTCGAAAAGAAATTAAGGTTTTTGATGAAAATATTCCAGCATTTTCTCCATATAATGGACTTCAATGGGAACCAAACGGTTCAAGGTCCAAATGAGAGTTTCAGTGCAGCTTTAAAGCGCTTTAAACAACGCCAGACGATGAATAAGGGTCTTATCTAGCGAAACGATCGGTCATTTAAAAAATAAATAACAAATTTTAAGTTTTATAAGCACAATTGCTCGCCTTGCTCTGTTCTGTGATGAACATTCGTGATTCTCCTGTTCAAACTCGTTCATCAAAATGAACAAATCTTTTTTTGAGTCATGACTCGAAGAGTCCTAGATAAGACCCTTATTCATCGTCTGGTGTCGTTTAAAGCCCTTTGAAGCTGCTCTGAAACTCTCATTTGGACCTTGAACCATTTGGATCCCAATGAAGTCCATTATATGGAGAAAATCCTGGAATGTTTTCATCAAAAACCTGAATTTCTTTTCGACTGAAGAAAA